>NC_056721.1:12663499-12822049 GCF_018831695.1 Puntigrus tetrazona | reverse complement strand
GAGTAAATTGTCAAAGCTGACCAGACACCTATTAACACACCAGGTTAACATGAGTTAAACTAATATACTATACAGCAATGCAAGCCATTATTCATGCCACATGCTCAAATTAATCCAATCACTGATTTGCAAATATGCAGAATAAACACCAACAACTTGTAGACTGTGCAACCTCGAAACTCCAACATGATTAAGCTAAAAAGCATTCTGTTAACTTGGGGGTTAAGAATGATCTGAGACCAGTTTGCTTATTTTCTTAAAAAGAATTCCAACTAAACTCAAGAATTTATTTAAATAGAGATGATATTTCGGCATCAAACCAGCCCTTTAGAAACGTTTTAGGTCAAGCCAGTTCCACAAGGATTCAAGCGGAGACAGGCTATTGTCTGAGCAAAGCTCATTAATCTGATCAAGCGAGTCCACATCACCATCTCTCTGTATCACTCATGTCAGTCATTTTCATTATCTGCTGTGACACTATCATTGAGGCTCCATGGCACTGAATGAGAAGAGCACCTTCTTAGTGGATCAAATGCATTTGCACTGACAATGAGTAGAATAATGTCCATCAGACTAATGGAGAGGCACATTCCAACTGTATTGGTAGGAGCGCCTTGTGTTCCTCAATAAGTAGTGCTGTGCCGGACCCTCTCTTACTCATGTGGTCCAGTGGGAGACATGTCCCGTCTGATAATGAGAATCTTTACAAAGCATTCATTTGGAGACCGGGCAACAAAGCATCGAGGAAAACCACGCGCAATGGGCAGTCTCTCCATTTCTGTCTGAAAATTTGAATATCTATCTTGGTGGCCTGGATCAGCTGAAGTCTAAATGAAAGTGCTTCTTGTGTTTGGACTTTAACCCTGAAGAAAATTCGGATTAGGAGTTAAAATCAACCAAATCCTTTTTAATATGTAGCCATATCATATTAGAAGAGTTAAAAATGTACTGCACCATGCACCAAAAGTGCAGATCTGAACTATAACAAAAATATATTATGTAGCCAATACGTCAGTATACTGTGCTCTATAAACCCAAGATCAGTGAGTTTTCAGTTTTCCATAGAATGCATGAATGGATAGAATGTAACTTGAGATGCATTCTGGAAAAGAAACTAAAATTGATTTACAAAGTCAAATTATTAAATAATATAAACAATACCACAGATACGACATTTAATATTTCTGGTCACCATTTTTTGATTTTACAAGCTAAAGTCCCTTGGGAAGACTGGAAAAGAAGTAAAACATTTAGCCTATGATCCCTCAAAGATATAAAAATTCATGATTATTTTGATTTCAAAGAGGTATAGCATTTAAAGACAAATGACGCATCAAAGGAATAAGCGCATAATTAAAACGTTAAGTAAAGTTTCCCCACTGTTTTTTTTTTTTTTTCTTTCATTTGGGTGGGACTGTTTGGAGAAGTAAATGCAACACAGGAACAGATTCAAATCTCCCCATCTATTGTTACAGAGAGTCTCTCCGGTCTAGCCACCGAGCGTCAGTCTCTTATTCATCAGGAATAATATTTTGTATAGAACCTGCTGAGAGGAGGAATAGGGACAAGTGACAACAAAAAGTAGACTTCGGAGATGTCAGGACTACCACGAGCCTGGGGAATAACCTTCCCAGTAGGCAATGTTGTTCTTCCTCTTGGTAAGCACAAATGCAAAAATAAACTCCGCTGTTCACATTGTAATAGACTAAACAAGTCCTCCTATGATTATCTCCAGTCACAAAAGGCGATTTTTCTTTTAGTAAAGCTAGATGGGTAGTGACCAGGTGACTGTACTTTCATAGCACTGTGTAATCACTGCCCTCTAGTGAACTCAAATGTGTGCCTGCACTAATCATTTGTTTCCTCAGCCGGTGCAAAGTTTATTAGTGCTGCTGTTTTTTGAATTCTCAGGGACTAAATACTTTAAATAATTGTAACAGACATTATTTATAGACATCAATTATTGTGTCATAGCTGATTTCACACACGAAGTAATCACATGATTACTTTGAAATATTTCTAAAACAGGACTTCCTTGTTTGTGCAATGATGCAAAGTCACTTTGACACACTACCGAATCGTTTCTTATGTAGCAAATTCTTTGTTTCATAATGTAATTATTAAGTTAACGTTTTTAATACGGAAGCCAGTAGGCTGTACACTGTAAACTTGATGCGATTAAAAAAGAAAGCACTAATAGAGGCTGTTATTTTCAATAAATTCTATAAAATTCAGCACATTAATTTAGATTGACAAAATGTCATAGAGACTACTCAAATGAAATTGAGAGCGTTTGACCAATAAGTTTCATGCCGAAGTTGAGCAGTAACATCTAAGAGGGCGAGTTGCCTTATACTGTGTGTTTGTGTTTAACAGACAGTTGAATCAACTCAGTGTTATCAGTATAAGGGATGTCTCATTGAAAAAATTACCCGATTTTTGGTAAGATTGCAGTTTGTGTTCTGTTAGAAAAACAAAAATACTGTACTGTAGTATCGCTGGATGTTCAGAGCTAGTCAGCAGGAGCAAAACAGGTTTCCACAACTAACCAAAGTAATGAAATATCATGCAGCCTTTTTGCAAATCCACTGAAAGTAAAATACTTGTATTGTTGTATTATTGGAATTTAAGTGACTTAAGAGGTTCATGATGTATCTTTTTCATGTTACATTTAAAACAATTGCCCTATGAAACTTACCCTCAATATATATATTTATACTTATAACACTGATGGGATATCCATTTGCCATAGTTACCATAAAGTCACTGTATATGTCTGAGTAGGATGAATATTTTACATTCTATTTACATATTTTGCTGAATATCATTACAGTTCTCCCTTATGTCCCCTGGTATGTGTTACGCATAGAATACTCTACAGTGGGCTGGAAATTTTTCTTTCCTTTTGACTAATTGCAAGTGTCCATGTTACATTTAGAAATAAAATAATATGCAATCAGTGGAGATAATCATCATTATTAAACGCTTGACAAAAGTTCACAAGTACTGAAAAGTATTTATAAAAGCGGCCAGTATATCCAGTGGAGTTTCATTAGTAATGCAGGATTTTTCTTGTCTTTATTTCCCCTACAGGGCATCACAGTTTGATCATATATGTAACGTTCATCCTGGACATCAATATTTACCTACATACTCTTCATATGGCATGCTTGATGATTATAGAGTATTTACTTTTGATAGCACCTCCGATGTATTTTCACATCCCTTTGGCCGTGTGGAATCTCTGTCCACTGTCTGGAGAGATCTCAAGGATTGCATTGAAACTTTAAAACAGGCTATTTAAACCTGTTTTCAAGATATGCTAATTTAACCTTGGGGTTGAAAGGTAGGTTTGAAAATCTCTTTCCTCTTCTACAACTAGTCTAAAACTACAAACCAGAAGAAAATAAATAATTGAATACCTGTTATACTAAATAATATTAGTATAATGTTATACACGTTTTGACTGAGATGATTTTATTTTCTAAAAATGTGCATTGTATGATGGTATTTTAATAACATATATGCTGTGTACAGGTACAGGTTATAGCCAATAAAATGAACAATAATGTTTCGCATAATCTCTAGCACAGGTGTCTAAGAACATGTTACTTCAGTAAACAAAGGCATCTATCCAGTAAATAAATGAGTAATTTAAACCTAATAAATTTGAACAGTAGGTGGTATAATGGCCTTATGAGACAGCACTAATCAGATTCAACAGCTTTTTGGAATTAAATAAGCGATTTAATTGAGAAAATAAATAATGAGAACAGAAAGTATATTGAAGAAAAAATTTAAGTCACTTTTTTATCTATAAAAACAAAAGAAAAGTGTTTTTAACTCACGTAAACATAACTAAATATTCAACAGTAAATTTCAGGTTTGTTTGCAGAAACAAAATAAAATGACAGTGTTAGGCTCCTATGGTCATGTGTCATTTAATTTATCAGCTTCTGCACACAGAGTTGTAGATGTGATACCTGCAAATATTGTAGGTATTGGCCGTGTAATGGACACTACCTTCAGAATCACAATAGCTTTTGTTTGCCTTTTAATAGAGACCGGTGTTAAAAATTACTTTCGCTGCAAAAAAACTATTCTCCTTTCAATACAGAGCTTAATTATCACAGAGATAGTTTTTCCCAACCTCAATAATATGTAAATATGATCACCAGAATGATAATTCATCACCCATAGAGCGGGATCGGCAACGGGCCATCAAGAACCAAAAGGGCATATGAATATAACTTCTAGATAATTCTAGATAATGCCACCACCATATCATTCTGTCGTTCTCACCTGAAGGACTACCAAAGATGCGAGAACAGAAGGTTGTCACTTTCATTGTTATGCACAATTTACATTGAAGAAACTTCATTTACATGTCTAAGCAAGAAGATGAACGAAAACAGTATAAAATGTTTTAGAGTAGAAGCCTCGGGGTGAACCCGAGAACCAAGATCTCCATTTACACTTTTTTTCCACCCGGTGTCAAAATTCTACAACTCTGCAGCGAATTAGTTCTCAGTTGTAGTATATAACAATACATTCAGTAGTAGAAATGAAAACATTTCCTAAAAATAGTTCCACTTTTGATTAAAAGATGATTTTGTATTTTCAGGTCCACTCTTGCAGTTAATGTATGGCTGTCAGCTGAGTCATAATGTGGAAACGTCAAGGGGACTGTATTCTTTTCAGTCAACGGGGACTACAGTCTTTCTATGGACATGGACAGCCTCATTGGTACTCATATTTGCCCCAAGATCTGGACATTAAACACATTCTAGACAGGTTTGATCTCTGAAGTCACAACAATCTCATACCTACATTCATCGTGATTGTGTTCTCGACTCAAGAAGTTCTCACGAACACAGTAGAACTATGCTTGACCAGAAAGGCAAGTGTGTTTTAATTGTATCCAGTGTTGTTGTTTATAGATATTCATGCATCCAACCAGGTTACATACAGTTTACAACACATGCACCAGATTGTACTCATCTTAATGCATTTTTCTTGTTTGTTGTGTGTTTACAGTTCGCGAAGCTGTGATCAGGCACAAGCCTGCTGGAGCTCTTAACTGTGTGGTGACAGGCTTTTACTCCAAAGATATCACCGTGGAGTGGATAGTTAATGGACAGCCAGCCTTAGATGATGATATCAACAGGCTTCCTACCAAATCATGACCAAACATACAAGTTCAGGTGGCAATTCTCCTATCTGAGACTACACACACAACTACACCTGTCAAATAAAGCACAGCAGCCTCAAGAGCCGATGGTCGATTCGTGGGGTAAGAATAGATCACAAACACACTTAAAAATCATGGTTTAATATAAAGTGTGCGGTTTATGACATCAATGATTTGAACTTTCATTGACAGATGCTTCCCTCCACTATGACAGATGTAAAAATGTCTCTTCTTATCGGACTTATAGCAGGACTTATCGCAGCGCTTACACTAACTGTTGTTCTTATGTGTTTCATATTTAAGTGTGTAATTTGGAAAAAAATCTATATTTGTAATGTAAGTGTACATTTTATTATTTTAATTATATTAAATCTATTACCGCTATCCTTAACTCCAATAAATAAATATATTTATATGATAAACATTATATTTCTACATTATTTTTTATTTTGTAATTAATGTTATTAAATAGTTTGGTTAGTTTATTACTTATTTGAGACTGTCTCTGCTATTATCATTTATTTTGCTACTTTGATCTTGATATATGTACGTAAAAAAAGAATCAGAACCTATTCGATTTCACATGTTAATCTTTGAAATGCATATTTAGATTCACCAAGACAAATGAGATTTTATGTTTTATTTATGTTAAGATTTGATAAAACGTCTGTTCTATTAAAGTGTCTTCTCTGCCTGACTGGATTATATAACAAAGCATGTCAAATTAAGTTTGTTCCATTAACTGCAGCGTCACTACTTTTGCACGTTAGAGAACATGCATAAAAAGGGTTGGGATCATGTGATCCGATCTGATCATCAAGCATAGAAATGAATATCAACTGATGTGTGATGCCAAGCACCGATCGGGTTTCAAACTAAAAACCACTCAGACTGCAGCCAGAGAACTGAATACTGCATGAAAATATTATGATAACAGGCTGGGCTGAGTATCATTTGAGAGCTACAGCACATGCAGTCCCATCTAATAATCTGATTACACCTCAAGCACCACTTCCGTCCAGACCACTTCAGGCACACTGATACAGATGGAAAGGGAAATCCCTGCCCAAAAACGACTTCTTTGCTGAGTTAAAAACACGACAAATTTTCCACAGCGTGAAAAAATATACAGCCATATATGCACAAAATATATATTTGTAGGTGTATGCACTAACCAAGTTAGCTCATAAATAGTATAAATGTTTATACTGATTCAAAAACGGATCAGAATTAAATTAGCACTTTGAAATCAAAGTGCTAAAATGCTGAAAAAACCGTATCTGTTTGCTTTTATCACTCCTAGGCCTAACCAGGCTGGTGGTCTCTGCTTAGGTTTGGTCTTGTCTGTATGGACATGCTGATGAGAGAAAAAGAGAGAGAGAGACCAGAACACAGAATAAGAAGCAGCTGTCTGCTCCTCCAGCACAAAGGAATACACAAGCCACAACCCCACATCTCATTCATCATATATGTAAACACCCACATTACATGCTTCTCATCACCTGATGCTTCTTTCAGTAACTGAGCAAATATCCATGTCATCGGCTTTGACCACCATTCAACGAATCACACTGGAATAGCTCACTCATTGTTCTGACTTACATTAC
The DNA here is from genome assembly GCF_018831695.1 of Puntigrus tetrazona. Lineage (NCBI taxonomy): Eukaryota > Metazoa > Chordata > Actinopteri > Cypriniformes > Cyprinidae > Puntigrus > Puntigrus tetrazona. The sequence goes on along the minus strand of NC_056721.1, from coordinate 12,815,251 downwards.
AGATTACTGTACACATAAAGCACTGTCTAATTCAGTCAGCTGCTGCTACTGGAGGTTTTTGCTTGTTCACAGGTTACCACGACAGCAGAATTCTCTCTACGTGCACTACACTGTAAGAAAAAAAAGGGGTTAGAAAATGGCAGAAAATGACCAGTACATTTAGCAAGAGTTTCTTTTCATCCCTAAAACACTCCACAATACAATGCATGATTGAGAAGAGTTTGGATATGACTGCAATAATCATTTTAAAATGTAATTTAGTTCTGTGATGGCAAAAATTAATTTTCAGCAGCCGTTACTGAAGTACTCCATTACTTCGCATGATGTCACATGACCTTCGAACATCATTCTAATATGCTGATTTGATGTTCCATAAATAATCATTATTATTATAAACTTTGGAAATGATTGTGCTGCTTCATATTTTGTGGAAACTGGCGATTGATGAACAGAAAGATCAGAAGAACGACATTGAAATATAATAGTTTTAACATTATAAATGTTTTACTGTAATCAATTTGCCACTTCTTTGATAATAGTATTCATTTGTTACAAAAACCTTAACTTTTAAAATGCTAAATGGTATTAATGTCATCAATGTCTTATAACTTTTCTTTATATTCCAGGTTTAAAAATTTATATTTAGACTAATATTCTTATTTTTCACTATATGAAAATATGTAGCTGACTTTACATAAAAAAGGGGTCCTTCACAAAGTAACCGACATGCTTTGAGGGCCTGTGGCAAAAAAAAACAAAAAACCTCTGACAAAGCGTAAACGAACCGAATATAAACAAGTACCTATACTGAAATAAACCTTTTCTATTAAAACAATAAAGACTAAATAAAGGCTGTAGACTTCGACAGGAGCAGACATGCATGCTGTAATGGTGTGAACTTATTCACTAACTCGCCAGTAGATGGCAGCAATAAAACAACGCCTGAAAAGTCAATATTTTTACACTAGGCCTATATCCTTTCTGCAGGAATGGCTTTCAAAAGGTAAATTCTTTATACTCATAACTTCCTATACTGTGTATGTTGGATTAATCAAAAAAATCTAAAAACAGAACAAATACCTCGGGGATATATTCTTGTACTTATCATTAATATTTCAGAGGAAAAGTCGCAGTGCATAATAGATCATATTGACGGTAATTGTGCGTGATGTCATGTAAACATTGATTATGACCTCTGAACCTTTGCGGTGTTGAATGTTTCTTTCCAGTGCAACATCACAGATAACGTTTGAAACACGCCACCGTGTCAAAACATTAATGATATTAGTCGAAAATAATAAAAACCATTACAAATGTGAACGTGCGCTCTAGGGATGAGAAACGAGCAGGCTGTGGATGGCATGCGTGTCAGTCTGCCCCCATTCAGAGGAGGTGAGTGATTTACAGCTCAACACGGGGGAGATGGATGGGAAAGGGGCGGGCCTCTCATATGGGGGCAATTACAGAGATGCTAGGGCGTTTACGGCCGATAAGGAACAGCACTGAGTGGGGGTGAGCTCTTTTTCGACCCCTGACAACAGCTTTGTGAAGTGTGATGGATCCTGCTAATCCAGCTTCAGTCTTTACTAGTTCTGGAAATTGAAATGGGACGTTCTCATTAACAGGATGCACAGATGTGTGATGCAACCGTTTCTCAATTTAATGCTCCTTTCGCTGAGGGAATCTTACAATGTTGTGAAATTGTGCCTTGTTGGTGATTTTGAGAAGGAACGTGCTTGTGTTTTGGCTGCAGTGACGTTCGTGTTGATTCATATCAGCAATATTAAGTGGATTCAGGTCACTGCATTGGCCTACACTCTTTAATCCTTACTGGATTTCCTATCGCATCAGTGGCGTCTGTTAGCACAAAATGTTATGGCAAGCATAATGATAATCAGTCACACACCAGGTGTTCATCCTGTGCCATTTTCATTTGATTGAGGGTATGCTATTGGTAATATTTTGCTAGCTCTTTCTTAAAAGAAATGCTGTTTATAAATCAGTCTGCGCTTTGAATATTTCAGATAGATTCAAGATGCATATTTTCTGGACCGAAGCAACGTTTTTTTAGAAAAATCATGCAAAAATACCATTTTGAATATGATACATCAGGGTTTTGAGGAACTTTTACTTTGCAATCATCCTTGCGTTGTTTTTAAATCATACTTCCCACAATAAACAACACAGAAATTTGATCGTAAAACTAAGCATTTAATTGTTATTTAAGCATTTTACTCACTGACTACATAGCCGACCTAGCTCAACATAAGCTTTTAAGAGTTTCACTAAATAGACTTGAAATGAAAGCTCAACAAATAAAACTATCACATAACATGTGAATAAAACAGACGTACACTGTGTATTACGTCTGTTTTATTCACATGTGATGTGATAGTTTTAGTTGTGACCACACCTGACAAACTCCCATCTGGACGATATGGTCATGCAAACATGCACAAATGATATTTAAATAAAATGTGTCTGAAAACCTCAAATAATATGTTGCCACGTCACACCTATAGAACACAGGCCTGCTTTACATTTAGGGTAGGAGCTAAAATATCCAGACTGACTCAAAAAACTCAAAACATTAAATTCCTTTTTCTTATGTTGCTTCCAGATGTTTTCCTACCAGTATGGATGCTCACATACCCGTACTGATTATTAGCTAGTTGTTAATATATCAAGTACAAAGGCTAGACCTCATATGGTTATAAATCATACAAAGAATCACAACAACAAATCTTCAGTATATACTCTACCAGTGGTCCAGGGCAAGACTGTGCTATTTGGAAAATGTAAACAAGTAAAAACTGAGCATGCATATAGATTTTACTTTTGTTTTTGTTTTTTTGGCAACTGTCACCTGTTCACTTACTGAATAATGGCTCTATTTTCTGTTGCATTATCGCTGCTTTGAACTCAATATGTTATTAAAATGAATACGCAAACACATTTAAACTGAAAATCGTCCAATAATATCAATCTTTAGTATAGACGATATAAATAATTTAAAAAGCATGTTCCAGAAAACGTTCCAGATAATATCTTAATCATTTATTTTGGCTACAATCACAGATGAAACGGATCATTTAAATCTGCTACACGTTGTCTTCGTATTATCTAAATTAAAAACACTGCTATATTTCCCTAGTTTTATAGGCTCTCACTTCTTCTAAAACATAAAACACTGTACAGGCTCATTATAGGATAACGATCTCTCTCTCTCTCTCTCACAAGCACACACACACACACACACACACACACAGACATAGACAGAAGCATATAAGGAACTTATTATCAGAGCAGAAAATAGCACAATCACTCCGTTCAGTCTCCTGGCTGTCCTCTGACCTGTTTAATTATGCCAACGCTGCTTATGCACCTGTGTGTCCCAGACTATTACTCCTCCCATCACTTAACGGCTTTTAGTATCGCAGCATCCTGTTCCACATCCAGCCACTTTATTGCCTCACGCCACAACCGAAAAAAACCTACTGTTTGAATCACCCTTGAGCGAGACCGGTGCAATCGCGTACTCGAGGTGTTCAGCATTCAGCCATGATTGCTGTTTAATGCTCTTTGTTGAGGTGGGCTCAGTAAAGTCAGGGTCAAGCAACAGAGGTGTGTTGTAGGCTTCCACCCCACTGGCTTTAATGAGACACAGAGGCTTAATAAGATGGAGGATAGTGCACACATGCAGACAGGACATTAGCACGCTGTTGTAATTCCTCGCTCTGCTCAGCACCGAGACTGAACCGCTTTCTCACAGCATCTACGACGGGAGACATGCATTGCTGCTTAACACTTTTGCATTTATACCCTCTTTGTGGCACAATTTTTGCATTTTCATTCACACGGACAGCATTTGCCATCCAAAATAGGTGATCTATATTACACTATCATAATATATTCTTCTATATATATATATATATATATATATATATATATATATATATATATATATATATATATATTTGCTTGGAATGTGCAAACTAAGGGTCTGATTTCAATATTAGAAATTTGATAGTAAAAAGACATTGCTGCTTCACACGTTTTACATTTACACCCTCTTTTTTGCATTCATTGTATTTGCATCCCTAATTTTAAGGTTTTTATTATACTATCATGCTTTTCTATATATATAAATATTTTCTTTGAAATATGCAATTTGATTTCGATATTTGAAATTTGATAGCATAAGCACTGCTGCTTCATACTTTATGCACCTTATGCTATTATACTTTACTATATTTATTATACTTTATATATTGTATATGTTTACTTTCAATATGCAAAAAACATTCATTGTTTCTTTACACTTCTTGCATTTAAACCCTCCTTGTGGCATCATTTTTGCATTTTTAATCACATTAAATCCTTTACAAACCTAAATAGCTTTTTTATTACACTTTACTTTTCTATATACTGCACAGATTTACTTTGATTATGCATACTGAGGGTATGCTTTTCAATATTAGATGTTGGATAGCAAAAAATAGATGCATCGACAGACCACATGTATCCCAACAACCCTGTCAAAGGGTTTCTGTAAGAGAGCGAAACAAGAGGGAAGAGAAGGGAGGAGCTAGAGGTGGATCATACCGAATCCAGAGCAGCCTATTGGTGCTTTGAAGTCACGTGATTGCTTTAGGAATGCTAATTCATGCTGTATTTTTTTTCTCCTCTCTGCTTGGTGTAGTCTGTGCCTGTCGGATAGAGCAGACCTCAGACATGGTGTAGGATATCAGGAAAGGAACAAGCGATTGAAGTTGAGACGAGGCCTGTTGAGGGTATGTAGAGCTTTATTGAGATGTGCTGTTGTTTTTGGCTTCATATGTGACTGTAAATGTCACTTGTGCAGTAAGCCCTACTTATATATATATATATATATATATATATATATATATATATATATATATATATATGCCTTTTCAGGCTTAGTGTCTTATATCAACAGTATGTGTGGTCTGTATGTTAAATAGAGAGCATAAATGTGCGTTTGCCTGTGCATGTCCGTCTCGGCACAATGAAAGCTGTTTACTTTGGAGAATTCCACCACATGTCTCCACTGCTTTCAGTACGGTTGCTAACATCAGAGAGAGCGACACAGATTGACAGATATTATCTAGGTGGGCTCGTGGAACTCGAGACCCTCCTTTCAAATTGTACTTCCCCCATTCTGTCATTATTTACCCATTTACTTATTTCCCCCTGCATGCTCTTCTTTTATAATCGCATGGTTTTGTCAATACAGTCAAAGTCAGAGGGGTCCAGTGTTGTTTTGGACCCCGTTGACTTTCATTGCATGGACAAAAAATGTCTTAAGTGTAAATGCATTTTTGGGTGTGTTATCCCTTGCCTACCTGATTACTCAATATTATCAATAAGACAAGTACTATTACTTTATTTTTACATTTAACGCTGATGATGAGAGATTTACAATTTTGCAATTTTTTGAAGGATTATCGATGAGTTTGCTCAGCAAACATGTACACAAGAAGCTTTTAGACCTCTCGTAGGACTAAATGAAGACAATGCATTCCCAGACGGGGGAGTGTTGAACTAGTAAACTGACTGACTGACAGCTAGTGCTGATACAATTCATTTAACCTATCTCCTCTCAAATAACAAGACCATCTGCACTCTTTCGATACATGCTAGTTTGACCCAGCGCTCTGTAAACAAACCCAAGCGGAGCTACGCTTGTGTGTAATCTCACCAGTGTCATCTTATGAATTTGACACTGAACATCTGGACAGTCGTTGTGTATATATGATATATGGTTTATTGTGCAAATGTTCATTATAGCGTTAAGGTGCTTTCAGGTTACTGCGGATTAATCGAGCAAAGCTTGTTGCTTTCAAACCGCCAATGGGCAGGTCACTTCTGTACGGTAATTGGGGTAAGACCCTCATGTTTTACACTTGCCTTTCCTGTGTCATGGGCCTCACAATGAGCTTGAGTAGTTCACCCTCACCCTCAGGTCACGCTAATAATCAGTCAAACAGGAGGGACACAACTCCGGTCCCCCTTAAAGCACCAGGAAATGAGGGGCTTGTTGAGTAGCGCAGGAGGCTCCTGTAGTCAGGAGAAAAGAGATAGAATCAAATTAGCACACTCGTGCAAGGTTTTCCTTTATGATTCTCTCTCAAGGCCTGATCGTTTCTGAGGAAGAAATAAATGTTGCATTAAGTGATTAGATGTCTGAGTGCACTAAGGTAGTTCATTAAAATGCCTTTGATTTAATCTAGTCGTGAAAATAGACTGTGCAACAACACAAATTCAGTAACATAAGATTAAAGGCAACCTTCGACCATAAACTATTGTCCAGAAGTTAATTAAAACAAAACAAAAATGCATGACAACACAATCAGTAGTTCTCAATTCACAGTCAGATTTGAAATAACTGCTAAAATTATATTAAACACATGCATTGAAATTATTACATTTTTGAGGGGTTAGCTATGCCATAAATGTATGCGATAGATAATATTGTGAGCAATTCATATATGTATATGTATATTTTTTCTTTTTTTGACTTTGTCTTTGAAAGTGAGTGAAAAGTACAGACTGCTAAAATAATTTTTCACCTAAATTCTGTCCTTCACAATCAACTGCAAGATCGCATTCATTGTCACATTCGTGCCCACATGCTAAAATACAATCAACAACTAAGGCATACAACCAAGTTCCCAGACTACATGTTTTAAATTTCTGATAATCCGCTACACCCCCAAAATATGCAGAGGTCACAATACAGTAGAAAAGATATGTCGATACTTTCATTTCGATGTAACTTGTAGGCTTGGTTTATGATTTATTGAGAGTTTGCCCTAAAAATATGAATTTCTGTACTCTTTCTGAAGCATTTAAAATATCATGAAAATATTCTAAAAAACTAAAAACAAAAATAAGTCAGCAATTAACCTATCTTAAACTTAAACTTATCTTAACTTAAATCTCGCTTCTTCAGTAGACCAAATCCCTTCACACTAAACGTTTTGACTTTTAACAGACAGACAGCAGTCCAGTGTAGGGCGTATATCACATGCTTATAATGGTTCTTTTGAGGAAGAGGCCTGTGTTTGAGCACATGCAACGAACCCTTGATCTTTAATGAGCTATACAGGACTCAGCAATCTGTGTTATGTGGCATCGAATGGTGAGATCCATCTCCAGCGATGAAAGCGGTGAGAAACAGTAACAGATGAGCCGAGATATTTTCATATAGCGCCGTCCAAGCCCTCATGAAGATGAGATGCAGACCCTGCGAATGAACGCGTTCACCTCAGCGCTCACCATGACATTCTTCTGTCATGCCTGATGACGCTCCTGTGTGACTCAACCATTAACACAAACTCAAAACAGACCGTATGTCAGGGCTCTCTTTCTTTTTCTGACAGTTTCTGATACTTATCTGACATTTAGATATGTACACGGCTCTTCTCTCCTGTCTTTCCTGAGAATGACAAGTTTCGTCCTCGGAGAAATATTTGCAGAATGGGTGTGAGCTTGTGATGCCCTGGTTCAAGAGTCGAAAACCGCCGAAAGTGATTAATCAAATTGAGTGCTGCATCAGCATAACTCGAAGATAATTCTCAGTCGCTGCGTTGAGTATGTCAGTGCTAAAAAAATCTGGCAGTATTACCAACAACAAGCTTTTGATCGCGTCTTGTTATCTTGGAGAGGTCATATTTTCAGGTATTTTCCATTAAATACATTTAGTTTGAAAACACTTGCTATTTTAGATTATGTGAAGAAACATAATACCATAAAAAGTGTTTTATAGTACTTTTAAGCATTGCATGGCCGGCTTGTGGATATTTTTTACATATCTGAGTTTTGAACACAAAGCAAAGGTGCTTCACGATGCAACAGAAGAACCTTTTTGTCTAAATGGTTCCATAAGGAACTTTTAACATCTGAAGAAGCTTTCAGTGTCACAAAAAGGTCTTTGTGGCAAAATAGATTAGATTCTTTTAGATTATGAAAAGGTAAGAAAGACATGGTGGTTTAAAGAACTTTTAATGTTTTTGTGGAACCAAAAGGTTTTTTTGTGGCATCACTGTAAAGAACTTTTGAAGCACCTTAATTTTTAAGTGTTGGAAAAATTGTTGAATGAGTGAATTATTCAGTGACTCATAACAGCAGTTAATTGTTCAGATCCTTGAATGAATTGATGCATTTGAACAAACACAATGGTGTTTCGGTTCTGAATAAATTGGCGTGTTTAAAAGAATCGGCTGAATGAATGATTCAGTGACATGCTCAGAACAACAGTCAGTTCCTGACTTTCTTGAGTTCCTAAATGAATCTCCGCATTTAAACAAATTGATGGACTGAATCATTCAGTGACTTGCTCAACACAGACGACAAGAAAAAAGTCACAGTGACCAGCGCTCTTTTGACCAATTAAATTTGAGAACCGGAACTAACTAATGTGTAATCACTAAAACAGTTTTGTCGATATGCACAGGTCTCACTTTCCTGGCTTTTTTTTTCCCAGAGTAAAACCGACCAGGGTCTGAATGAGAATGTGTGAGAGCTGCTGACAGGCTGTAGTAACTGTTTGAGAGTGTATGAAGTGAGTGCAGACAACTCTCTCTCTCCCTCCGCTGCTGCCTGGGCAGATGAAAGTGATTCTTGCCTGCCTCTGAGCTCCATACCCAGGTGTTCTCTGTCCTCCTCTCCCTCTCACTCAGCTCTCCGGCTCAGCAGCCGACAGCTACACAGCTGCTTGACATAAATCTCCTTTTTCTTTCCTTTTTTTTTTTTGGGAGAAGCAAAGCTTAAGGCATTAATGATTTGGTTCCTCACCAGCAAGGGCAGCAACCGCTGATATTTGGCCCATATTCCATCCAATATATCATTCATTTGACTGGCTCGTATTATTAGGGTTATATATGTAAAAACATGCACATGTAAATATTGAGCTTCTGTGGACATCACGACTCTGGGATTTCCCCAAAATTCCGAAATTCACATTTCCTCCTCTGCAAATCTAAAATTAGATCAAATGTACAGTCAGTAGGACAGTATTGCAAAATACTCATCAGTGTGATCGGTCATTAGTCCATCTATTACAAAGCTACTAAATAAACATATGAACATGAAATGCTGATTTTCGAATTTTTGGAAAAAACAACCAAATATGTATACAGCTCAGTGGTGTTTGTATAAAGTAATGTATGAGTGCGATATAAAAGATACAACAATAAACTAAAAATCTCAGTTTGATATAATAATATTAATACACTATAAAACATAACAAAATAATTTGCAAGATTACATTTCTGGTCACGTGCAGAAAGTCAGAGGAAAGTTTAAAGGCATGGTTGATACAAGATACCTAAAATCTCTTACAAATGAGGGAAAGCCCTAAAGTGATTTATCAATCAAGAGACATCTAATTAAAATTGACATTGCCAGTTCTTATCAGATTTGGAGCTAATGGATTTTTTTTTTTTTATGTGTTACATCTCTAGACATTGTTAGACAAATTAGCTACTTAATACACATAAATGCCTCCTAGTTCTGAAGTTTTCAATATTTACAGTCACTTTTCATTTCTTGTGTTACTCTCTAGGCTTTTCACCTTAGGACTGAACTAAATCAGAGATCAGAGAGGCAGTTTAACTCCGAGGGCTTAAATTACATACAAGATCTGTCATCTCTTCCTCCCCGTTTGCTAAGTACTTTCTGACAGCTTCACACTCAGAGAATGTGGCTATGACAGGTGGTTGTGTTTCACAAGGTTTGCTCAGGTGTTTTAACTATGTGTGCAACTGGAAAACTACCAGTCACCATTTGCTGTGACACATGACGTCCACTAAAAGTATTTTATGTACTGTTTTAAAATGGGAGAAAGTTGCACAAAAGTGAACAGCCAATATAGTGGGCCCATTCACTCTTTTACCGGCCTTGGTTCTTGAAGTTTTGTCATTTTCAAAGGCCTTAAGGTAAATCAAGGGATTCACAGCTTTTTGAGGAAAGAGCTTCCCATGAAGTAAAATAGAAAATCAAAATGTCAAATTTAAAACAATTGATTGTAAAATGTTGAATGTTTTGGCACCTCTGATAGGTGGATCTTTTTGCAGAATGGGTATTGTAGTTTTCCACCAGTTATTTTACTGTTAAACATGATTATTTAAAAAAAAATATGCTCAAAATGCAGACCGATGGCTTCAACAAAAAGCATATAACACTGATTAAAACCTCATATCTCACAATAGGTCTGTCGTCAATGGTTTATTATTAAAAAATATGGCAGACGTTGTATATGATCTAAAATTGGCACTATTCACCTTTAAGTTTCGTTGATTTTCACCTGTGTTCTTCAGGTTCTGTCAGTAATAACTCAATAAGGCTAGAAGGCTTTGAGGTGCTTTGTAAACTGAGTGGTCTCTGGGGCATCTGTGTATCTGATTCCTTCCCTGTGGTAATGTAGTTTTACGGCTCTGGGAGTTTGCACAGAGAGGGCCACGTGTGCTGCTGGCTGCAGTCTTTTTACGCTCAGACAAAGGGGAAGAATACAGCCTGGAAAGCTCTCACTCTTTTGGCAGTAAGATGGTAATTTATAGTCCCAGTGTGAGACCATCTTTGAGCTGAACTATGACTTGTTTTAGACAGACCAATCATTTTTATTTTTTAATTCATAGAATAATTCACCCCAGTTCTCTCATTTACTTGCCCTTGTGTCTTTTGAATCCCATATGATTCTTTTTTTTGTTGGAATAAAAATATAGATACTAACTTTTTTTTCCCATACAGTAAAAGTGAACACCAATTTTTCAATATTTTCAGTAAAAATCAAGTGTCTTTTTAAAGTGTTTTGCTAACACATTTCCTTACCATTATCAAATGGTTTCAGATATATAGTGTACTACTAATATTATTAAATGTTTACTGTGCTTTTTGAAGATTGACAAATCTCCCTATCCATTTTCATCTCCTTTGCGTATTTCATAGTTAAAAGTTAAAAAAAACAACAAAAAAAATTTATTTCCAACTATGTCTTTTAAAAACAAAACATTTGTTTATTTCTTCATCAGCAGCATGTTTTTTTAATATAAAACTGAGTTACCTCATTATCATCCTGAAAAGGCAGGAATTTAACGTGCTAAAGTAAGCAATCAGATTTAAGCATGGCTTAGGAACAGCTCAGGCCTCCCAAGAGCACTGTTTGAATGTTTTGTGCAACTAAAGGCATTATTTTTTGATTGAGACATAATAATGAGATGGTGCTAACGATTGTGTGCCTGGGAGGCCTGCGTTGTTATAGCGAGGAAATGAGTTACTGATGTTCAAATTCAGGTTATTTCACGCTTGGACTCCAAGCGATAATCAGAAATGATACACATCCAGTTTGTGAGCACTCTGCTGAATAAAACAATGACAAAATAGCCAAAACCGTGCTACTGTTCCAATTTGTCCGGCTCTGTGAGCACCTAATTTATATGTTAATGGCTCCATCTTAAATGATGGCTTTGAATGCACTGAAACCCAAATCATTGTGAAATTGCACCACATACTTGCCATTCCCATTCAGTTGCTGATGATAAGGTAGCTTTATATGTGAACTGTTTAAATTTAAATATGAAAACACATGGTCTATATACGCAATTCCTTTTATTTACATGCAGTGTGGGCGTCCATGATTTATTTGCATGTGCAAAATTCTGTTTGGCTTCTATGTTCATATCCCCTCTGTCATATACAGAGAAGGTTTTTTGAGGGGATGTTCACGGTGTAAAGAACATTTTACCAATCTAAAGAACCCTTGTTCGCTATGTAGAACCTTTAGTGCAACGGGTTCGTTACGGAACCATCAATGCCAATAAAGAACCTTTATTTTTTAAAGGTGGGTCACGCAAACTACAGTAACTTTGAAAACATTTGATAGCTGCCAGACAGAGAAACCCCCCTCTGTCAGGCTCTTCACACCGATACCAAGGCGACTGAGGTCATATTTCATGCTTTCTCAGTTCAACAACGATGTGGCCCTTGCAGACAAAGCCGGCAGTTTTATGGTGGATCTTAAGGAAATGAGGGCCACAAATCTCCTCTGCCTGGTTGCCACATAGAGGAATGTGCTAACGTGGAGAATGATGGATACCAGAGAAGAGAGCGTTCTGGCAGGACAGAACAATGGCTTGTCAAGTTTAAGATAAATTTCTCACTTTGAACTATTTTGGAGAGCAACTGAAGGAGGAGAGCTTCATCTGAAGTACTGAAGAATTGCTCAGTTGAGTCACTGCATGTGTTTGAGATAGATGATGATAAAAGAAGAGAACGTTACTGACTCACGCATGAGGTTGTATATGTGTGCTCTCCACGTCTCAGATTTATGACAAGCATTGATGTACGCTCAACAGGCACATTGTTAAGCAGCATGTTTTGTCAAGGTCCTTCGCTGCAGTGGAATCTTTCTGAGTGATATACGCTCTTGCGCTACAGAGGGCCATTGAATCTGACAGAATAAATTTCCAGAGTGTCGGATCTCGAGGTGACACCATGTCTGACGTATCCATTAACTGTAGAGGCTTCTAATTGCTTTACTGTTTACTCACACTTGGCCAAAGGTGTCAAAGCTGACAGCAAGCATCCTGTGATGAAGCTAATATCCTGTTGGTTTAACTGGCAGAGTGGTGAGCGTGACATGCTAATTTCAGGTCTGAAATGTCACAAGATTACAGTACATGCGAGTCATTTAAATGGACCATTATAATAATAAATCTTACCACTGTGTTTTAGCAATTCAAAATGTTATAGATATCTAGTCAAGCATTATAACGTGCAATAAATATACACTAATAACTTTATTGAACGCATTGGTTATCATGAACTAACAGTTATTAACTCTCACAGCGTTTATTAATCTAGGTGATGTTTATTTATAAATATACTTTTGTTCATTGTTGATTCATGTTCATTGATAATACGACAATACATTAACAAATTTAGGATTTCATAATTTTTAATGATTTTTATTTTTACATGAACTAATAATTGATTTATATTGATAAATAAATGTTGTTTCTAATGTTATTAAAAATAAATTATATATTATATATATATATTTATTATACTAATATTAAGAGATATTATATTTTAGAATAATTCTTTATTTTACAATAGTTAATTTCTATGAACTCAAGTCAAGCTTTATTGTTATTTCTGCTACATTTGTGGACATTTGTCATGTCTCGCAGGACCGCGGTGCTGCATGCTAGTTACACATAGGTAAACATACAACAGTCCAAAAAAGGTATAGAGCTATACAACTGTTAGCCATACTTACACTATAAATACTACAACTACTATACCTAGTTGTACACTTACACAAACTACATAAATACTGTACATGAGTGCAGAAGATATATTTGTACATGAAATTGAGAGGAAAAGGGGAGCAGCACATAGTGCAAAAAAAGATTTTGTAGCGCAATGCTCATTAAACGTTATTTTGTAATGCAGCGCTCACGTAGACATATGTTATCTTATTGAGTCTTTGTAGTAGAGAGTGTTTACATGAAGTGTCTAGTGCGCATATAGTTGCTTTTCCACAGGTGGTTTGTATAGCCCACTCACCTGTGTGTAGTACACTCAGAATTGCACGTTTAAAAATCTTCAGCCGTTATAAATGATCTGGGGGAGGGGGGAGCTGAGGTGTTCATGGTTTCAGAGGAAGACGGGGGATTGGAGTTAAGAGCTCTTACAGCCTGAGGGAAATAGCTGTTGAGCAGTCTGACAGAGAACATGAAAATATGTTCAAATCTTACACTCTAAAAAATGCTGGGTTCATGTAGTGCTGGGTTAAATAAATTAAATTTAACTCAACCTTCTGCGCTGTTTTATTTAACTTGTAAATTGTTTAAAACGTACTATATGGCTGGATTAAAATGAATCAAAAATAGGTTATAAATCAGCAATAATTAAAAGGTGAACAATTGTTCATGAGTCATTTTAAAATGTTTATTATTGAATTATTTATTAATCTTGTTAATAAATCTATCTGTTTATCTATCTATCTATCTATCTATCTATCTAATAAAATATGTAAGAGCTCCTAAAAGCTGCATGCATAATGCAATATACAGCAAATGCTGTTTAAAATACAAGTTTCGTATGGATCACTGCAGGACATGTGACTACACACACTGCAGTACTCCGAACAGTGACTGCGACCATTAATCAATTCTCTTCAGTTAAGCTGTCAGTTTATGACATGACAAATGCATGACAACACGCACAACTGGTTTAGCAGTTACTCAACATCTTATGATGGCCGCATTGCTGTGATCCTAGCGGACTGGTTTAACCTGGCTGTGGCCTGTCCAGACAAGCACAGATTGGGTGTCTCATCCATCTGTAGTCATCACCCCGAGGGTTTAGTCCTGATTGTTTGATGTGGCCTCTGCATTGTGCTGATAACCCATCTCTACCTGAACGCCTCAACCTAACCTCGACTTTTACAGCTCCGGCTCGCTCATGCTAATCCTATTTGTATTGCTCGGTGCAGACTTTGCATCTTAGTTGATACATCAAAAGAGCCTTCAAAGAGTGAAACTCAATTTGGTGTCTGACCGTGAGAGGGTTTGTGGGCAGATGATGATGATGGCACTGGATGTTCAGTTAGCTATAGATCTGTGTGGTGAGGAGGTCTCTAATGCAGACTATAGAGCAAATCGAGTGGAATAGTGTAGTGTGTTGTGTTAGCCAATAATGAGAGGAGAGGAGAGAGAAAGGGAGGGAGAACGACAAAGAGGGGACGAGGTAATGGAGAATGGACTGTATTAAGCTTTTATATGTCCTTGAAAGATTCCACAGCTAATGGAAGGTTAAGTGGGATCAAACAAATTACACGAATGTGTCCTGATGACTTTGATATCTAGAACTATAATAGAAAACCTCACTGTATGAAGTATCTTTATCTCTGAACGTGCACCCAAAGAAACACAAATAACTCTAAATTATAGGCCCGTCTGAACGTGTTAGACACATTGCAGCAGGTGTACTGCAGTACAGAAGAAGATCTCTCCCATTTGGTTCAGCGGCCTGTCTGTTGGTCTAGCTGTTCCTTGGCCGAGTAAAGGAAGTGAGGCCGGGTCTGTTTTGATCAACAAGTGTCCTCCCAGCCCCCAAGAAGAAAACCCCAGGTCATTTCCCCCCGGTAGCAGCCTTTGATGTGTGTCTGTTTAATGACATTATTGGGTCCCAGTCATCTGTGATGGGAGGAGTTCTGGTCCAGAGAACAGTCAGAGTTTGGATTCTCCTAGCTGCCAGTTATATCCTGTCACAAGTTGTGGTGGAAGCTGTCAGACTATCTGAGTAAGTACAGTGCAACTCATTCGGTTTCGGCTTGTGAACCGTTTTACAACATTTTAAAGTTTTACTTTAGAGAGTTCCCTGCTAGTAATTTTATGCTCTATTTGAGTCAATGAATTAGCTGCAGTAAAAAACGCTAGTGGAATGTTCTCAACTTTATGCGCTTGTGTTCCTCCTCTTTTGCAGCGTCTCACACCCGACACATGGCATTTAAGATGTTAAACTTCAAAAAATTAGACATTATTCAGTTTCTCTGCTTTTGCAATTACCATAAGGGTCAAAAAATATTAACCAATATTATTGTTATATTTTTAAAAGATTTTTTTCAGAGCCAAAAGTTGCAACTTACATTATATCTAATAATATTCTATCTTTACTGAAAGTATTTTGAGAGTGGTTAGAGTTTGTAAATGTTGCGGTTTGACTCTATTTAAAAAGTAACTCAACAAACTGTCATGTTTTTTCATTTTCTCCTACATGTTTTATATGTTATTAGCAGATGTTAGTAGCAGTAGCATTTGAGGCTTTTATGATATTTTTCCTTTATTTTTTTTTTGCAGTTTTAAATGCAAGATGTATAAAGACTGTCCTGAAGAATGTTTTCCTAAAATTTCAATTTCTATATGAAAACATGATTTCAAAAGGTTTATTCAAAGGATAATTTTTTAATGATCAACATCTGTTTAAAAATGCTTTTCAAAAAAGAATGGTTGATGAACTTAGGGAAACATAAACGTGTTAACTGGACAGCCGCGTGTTTGTGTGTGTGTGTCTGTGTATATGACATTGTAAACACATTTATGTCCTCAGAAGGTTTTAACTGCAGGTGGTTTATTAACTCAAATGTGACTATTTCAGAATATTTTAAATATTAGTGCCTTAAATAGAACATATCGGTACCTTTTGAAACAGTACTGCTTTTGTACCTTTTTTTCTGAGTGTACTGCAAGAATGTTTTAATTGTAACTTTGAGGGAACCTTCTGAGAATGTAATCCTTCTGTCATTCCGAATGCACTTTTTTCTTGGCATACTATGCGTTTGACTGCCTCTAAACAACACAAATCACCTTTTCAAGTGTGACGTTATCTAATGCATTCCAAAGACACAAAAGCAGTTTTACCTGAGTGGAAATCCAAGCATTAATCCTGCTATCAGCAGGTTATAAAGCCTGTTGATACATCTCTTATGGTCTATGAGATCCCCAGATGGATCAAAGCCTGGAGCTGCTTCTGGTGCTGTTGTCATGACTGCGTTATGTTGTTCCAGCCCATCAGTCTTCACATTTGTTCAGAGCTACTGGGGCTGGCGTGGGCAAGTGGATCATAAAAGGACTGAGGCCTGCAATTGTGAGAAGTGTTACAGTTAGACAGTCAAGAACCACAAAGTGTCCAACAAGCGGTGTAGCTGTCACTTTCAGGGGGAATTCAAAATAAGAGGATTTGGTGGTGAAAAGGACCTGTCTGCATGGATTAAATCATGATTCTGATGGGACTCAGTGTGAGAGTAACATGCCACTAATGTATATTGGAAACATGTAAGTCTGTAATTGTTTCAATGCTGATCTCCCCTCAGGGTAGCTTGGGTATTTGTAGGTAACCTGAATGAATCTGTTCGCAGCTTTGGAAGGAGCTTGTGAAAGCGCTGGTGGGTTTAATTATCTTGCTTTTCCCTGTTTAAATTTAAATGATCGTTGCTGTCATCTAACGCTCACTTAAATATTTTTCTGTAAAACCACAAGGCTAATTGAATAATCCTAATAAAATGTAATCTTTATCAGCTCTCGAAATGAATATCCAGTTTCCACTCGACATTACAACATGCTTAAGTTCACCTGATTAGTTGAATTTCGTTTTTTAGCGTTGTATTTTTTATGAGTTTAGAGAAAACAGAATAGTTAGCACAAGGATGAAAGCAATTTGCACCGTTTTCGGTATGATCAGAGTTTGAACCAGAGTTTGCGATTAACTTTGAAGCACTTGCACCTTAAAGTGTGCCGTGTGCAGCAAACAGCCAATCACAATGAATGCGGAGAGCATCAGCAAAGCATGAATCACGTCTTGGGAGAGTCAGCGCAATTCACTTTTCTAAGAGATGTCATTATTAAAAATAAATGTAAAAGCATTTACAAGGCACTTCCGCTGCAGCAAAAGATTGAGAAGGCAGCAGAAAGAAAATATATGACCATGCAAAGGAATCGACTGAATTTAATTATTTTAACACTTAGCTCAAAAGGAAAACAACATTTTACAAGTTATATACGTTAAAGCTTATCTATATTTAATTTGTTTTAATTGCTAATTTTAAAATTAATTGACTTTTAATATAACAGTTGCCACAGAAATATGACCCTGCAGTCCAAATCTGGTTGCCAGTGGATGCTAAGCAGGGCTGAGCCTGGTCAGTACGTGGATGGGTTGCTGTTGGTAGAGGTGTTGGAGACTCACCCTGTGGTCTGTGTGGGTCCTAACACCCCAGTGTAGTGACAGGGACACTATAATGTAAAAAAGCACCGTCCTTCGGATGTGACGCTAAACCGAGGTCGTGACTCTCTGTGGTCATGAAAATAATCCCACTGTGCACACTAGTGGTTGTTAAGGAAAGATCCCCTCACATGAGTATAAAGCGCTATATAAATGCTTCATTCATAAATTCATAATTAGGCTTATGTGAATGTATTGTATGAATTATGAACAAATTTTGTAAATAATAAGCCTATAATATAAATATAATAAATTAGTGATTGGTCCTTTTTGTGTGTGCAATCTCTAAGCCAGAATAAGGGTAAGTTACCATGGTGATGAAACACGCTTAAAACAAACCCACCTTCTTGACCCTGAAATGCAAAGTTTGCTCAAACTAAACTCAAACTTAACTGGGTAAAAACCGACTTCGTTTAACAGGCCACGGGCCTGGACAATACTAAGTGCACTAACCTTCACACCCATTCAGTCAGTAATGAAAGTGACGACCCCACATATAACCGAATTGACATTTACATCTGCAGTTTCGGTAAACCTGTACCGAACAACATACCTGTCACGACAAAAGTGAGCGTTTTGCGCATTTCATGCATGGTTTCAGTAACTCACACAGTTGGAAAAATAAACTGTATCATCCTTAGGTTTTAGATTAAGTCGCTGTCATTGGCTAATCCCATTAGTATCCAAATACTGCACTTCAAAAATACACCAAACACAGTTAACTAAGATTTGACAAATGAAAACGCGGCAGCGGCATCATATTTACTTTAAGCATGTTGTTATGGTTACAGATTCTATTTGCAGCTATCGAGAGAATCAAAAATAGGAGTCACACAGGTTTGTTCATAAAGTAATGAATGACTTGCACTACTCACTGTGAGCAGTGTGTAAAAAAAAAGAAGCTTCCAATGATGGTTATGTTGCCGTTCTGTCTTTCTCAGCTGGAAGGGAGTGTGAAGGATTGACAGTAACCGTGGATCGGGCACAGGCAGGCGGAGGCCCCCCATGGAGAAGGAGCAGGGAAGCGTGGCCCCTAGTGCCAACGTCACCATCCCCAGCACCACCTCAGCCTCCACCGGCAGCAGCACTACAACAAACTCCTGCAGCAGACAGCAGGCTGTGCCTCAGATATCAGTATATGGAGGAATCACAGACAGACAGACTGTTCAGGTAGAAATAAACCTCAGTCTTTCACTGTGTCCCTTAATATGCATTATCCTCTGGCGCCGTCTAGAGGCCAAGCGCAGCAAGTAATTCTAAAACGAATCAGCATGAGGGTCTCATTCATCATCGATGTGGTGTTCATTGGGCCGTGTGCAATTAGGTTTGTTGTTTTATTTAATAACACAGAATTTTAAAATAAATATATGCATATAATATAATAGATCATATAATATAATAGGCCATATAATAGATCCTTAACTAACCTGAATGGTAGTCCAGAACTCCTATATGATTTAGAGTTAATCGACTGCTGGCCAGCACTGATTGGCTGCACAGAACAGGGTCTCTGATGTCAGCTGAATTTGAATGGTAATGTGCAGTAACTATGAGCACATGGTCAGTAGGGATCCAGCTGGATTTATTCAAGAGAGCTTGAGATTTGGCAGTTCACAGGGTAAAATCGCTTTTCTTTTGGCAGTATATGGACATTGTTAACATGCTGACATTATATAAGAGACTGTGAGACACATAATCTTGCTTCTTAATAGGAATGTAAATGTTTTGATCACTTTCTTTTGTAGATTTGTTTTAAAGATATATATATATTTATGTATTTTGGTGTTTATTTCCTTATTTTCTTGGTCAAATTAATGTAATCCCTTTTTTTATGTATTATGTAATATTAATATTTGAATTAATAAATATTAAAAATCTTAATATTATAAATGTGTTATGGTAACACTTACTTGGTAGCAATGCATCAGCTAACATGAACTAATTATAAGCAATATGTTTTTACAGCATTTCTTAATCTTTATGGATGTTAGTTAATGCAAAGGTAGTTCATGTTGGTTCACAATAACTAGTGACAGCAGATACAACTTTATAGATATATTTTGATAAAAGTTGAAATTAATATAAACTAAGTATAATATAAATTAACATATACAAGTGGAAAACAAGACAAAATACAGATTTAGAAAATGATCTGTTCCAGCTCAAAAACAATGACCTTTTATCCGAATGGCTGATTACTTCAAGTGATAGCTCAAACAGAAAGAGAGAGAGAGAGATGGAGAGAAAATGGTTTTCATTTTCATAACACACACTCAC
Source organism: Puntigrus tetrazona (assembly GCF_018831695.1). Taxonomy (NCBI): domain Eukaryota; kingdom Metazoa; phylum Chordata; class Actinopteri; order Cypriniformes; family Cyprinidae; genus Puntigrus; species Puntigrus tetrazona. The sequence continues at coordinate 12,795,163 of NC_056721.1, read as the reverse complement.
AGTGGTTGACAGTCCAGTGATTGCCCCGAGGACAGTGTGTACAGATCATGTAGTCATGCTGTTAGCAGGCTCTGTGATGGATGACAGTGACCCCACATGCCATATCAGTGCACCCAGTGACCTTCTGTGTTTACAAAGTAATCACTCTGGACTTCTTTCTGCATAGTGCTGGTTACACAACAAAACTTGTTTTTCTTCACGCTTCTGTGGTACGAAACACACCACGAATAATATATCCCCTAAAGGACTCAGCAGACTCGGGGCAGAACAATATTCACACGCTCATTTAATAATCCCTTCCCATCTCATTTTACCCAGGTCATCCAGCAGGCCTTAAACAGGCAGCCCAGCACAGCGGCAGCTCAGTATCTACAGCAGATGTATGCAGCGCAACAACAACACCTCATGCTACAGACCGCAGCACTACAGCAACAGCACCTGAGCCTGGCCGCGGTGCAGCAGGTGGGCACACGCCTCATAGACATACAGCAGTCAACGTCTGAAGTGGATCAAAAACTGTCATCAAAATTTTCTTAAAACATAAAACCAAAGTGCGCTCTTGTCTTAGGGCAACTTTGATGAAATGTTTTGATCCACTTCAAATGTTAACATAAAATCATAATCATAAAATCGCAAACATGATTTACTACGTAATAAATTCCCAACACATCTTTGATTAATGATTCAGAAACAGGCCTGTATCTTCAAAGATGAAAAGGGGATTAAGCCTAAAAACCTTAAGTGTAATATTGCTTTGATCCATGCATTACATGCTGGCTCAAGCTTATTGGCAATGCATTAATGTATACTGGTACTTCCTATTTACTCAGAATTATTCTCTGATCTAGCAAACTAATTCTTGTTCTAATATTTGATCAGCTCAGACATGATTTTTCTTGTTTGTCTCTCCTTAAGGTGTTTCCTTCAGAAAGATGAAAGAAATAGTTTGTTCAGTGATTACGCAGCATGCACAATCATGCTCTTATTCAAGAAGTGCTTCACTGTATGCGAGGGCAGGGAGGTAGTGATTAAAATACAATAATGTGTGATGATAAAAGCGTATGAGATCTAATGAAAATCACAATCGCTTTTTATAAATTGTGCAGTCAGTAAGTGATACAGGGTCATTCATCTCTTGTGACAAGTATTGATGTGGGATTCTTTGCAATGCCCAGAGGCATGCTTTGCAATGTTTAACAGAAATCTGCTCTGGCTGAGCCACATCCTGTGGATATTTGAGGAACCCAAGGGGAACAAGAGCTTCATAACACCTAAAAAACTTTCTAAGTTTTATATTTTTGGTCAGAATGACAAGCTTATACTATAGGTTCAGTGGCTTATTGCTGTAAATAAAATGAATATGTAGAAATAAGCCACTGCTAAGCATGCGATTAAGTTATTCAATCATTTTTAATTTTTTATCCAGCTTTTGAAATTTTTACAGTATCATACACATTTCATTAAAAGTTTAAGAGGAAACAAACCAATTATTACAACAAAACATCAAACCAATGGCAGTATTGAGGTTTGTGCTGTTATTTTCAAACCAAAACCACGTGAATTCTTGGATGATGATCAATGACCATCGATGAACTACTTAAAGGAATATTGCAAAGGATGGAAAGATTGGGAACAAATATTAATACCAATCGGAACATTATTTCAAAGAAAGCGTGTTTTGATTAAAGAATAAGATAAATAAAAAAAGAAAGAAAAGAAACATCTTTTACACTTCCCAATAATTGCCAGTTATTCTTGTTAGCTAGATAGTTAACCAGCTAATAATGACCATTTTATATTCAAAGAGACTAAAATATTTTGGTTCACAAAATGGAGATAACTTTGGTGGAGTAAAGTAGAGTTGAATGCGGTGCTCTGTGGCAGGCTGTTCACACTGAGCTGATCTCTCTCTCTCTTCCTTCTCTCTTGCTCTGTGCTGTTGTTATTGATTAATGAGTGCCGGGTTTGACTTGTGACCTCTCTCTGTGTCCTTCCTTCTTTTACCATCTCTGTCTGTTTCTCTCTGGCATTCATTCACTCCCCATAGGCTAGTATAGTGGCAGGAAGACAAAGCTGTAGTCAGAATGGCACTACATCCCAGCAGACCGTGGCCTCCCAAACCACTGTAAGTATTATTAAACCTGACATTGATATCTCACGCAACAAGTCTCCAGTGCTACAGAAAAAAAAAAAAAAAAGGTAGTAGGTATTACTTACAGTCAACCGCTTTTTTACCTGGCAGGTTCTTTAATGTTTGGCTGATCGTGATAATTCATAATGGTTTGGTTGAGATTATGAGTTATTATTTTGACTACACAGCTTTCTGAAGATAAAGATAAGATTTTTCCTTGTTGAAACAGATAAACCTCGCCACATCCCCAGCGGCAGCCCATTTGATCAGTCGAGCCCAGAGTGGGAGCTCTGTTCCAGTCTGCATTGCCCAGCAGGCCGTGCTTCTGGGAAACTCCTCCACACCCACACTCACCGCCAGCCAAGCACAGATGTATTTACGAGCTCAGATGGTAAATCCTCTTACACACGCCCAACCACATGTACAAATGTGCAGTCTAAATAAAGACATACCATAGTCGTAGACTGTTTTTACTTCTTCTAATAGCACAAATTAATCATAACCCATTTTACTTTTGCACCAGAAAGATGCAATTTCCTGAAGGATGGAGTCATTAAGAAGCTAGTAGTGACAGGAGTATTGAAGAGACATTCTAATTATAATTAACCATAACCCATTATATTTTATCTTATTTTATGTTTACACCAGTATGATTCGATTTCCTGGAAGATGGTGTCATTAAGAAACTAGTAGCAACAAGAATATTGAAAAAGATGTTAAATGATATAAAAAACAAATAAAATCATTCATTTTTACCACTTATACTACTATTAATAATTACTACTACTACTACTACATATTACTATTAACAGTATTTACAGTAATAATTTACAGTAAAAACAGTAATCATGTTTTGATTATAGTAAAAAAAAGAAAAGAAAGAAAAGATACTTGCTAATTATTGCTAATAATTATTAGCTTTTCAAGTTAGTATAAATGGCAACATCCGCCTAAACCAAAAGTACTAAAAGTATTAAGAATTGTACATTCATTTAATCCTAATATTCTGAAATACAGTTTCCCTCTTTAAAAGTTTATATTTTACTGTGTATTACAATAAGAGTATTAATGTCCCAAAATGTGCCAAAAGAGGGGTTTTCTGGTTGCAATTTTGGCTTTAAAGTATAGCAAGTAAATCCATACATCCTGTGTGCAATTGTGGAGCGGTCATATTTTCCAATTCTATATATAAATAGATCATTTAGGTCCCCCCTAATGACTTCTCTCACTGTACTGTGGCTTATACAGATATGCCAAGTCAGACACACTGCTACTAGACAGTGTTCTCCCAGATTTCCTCATGAATAAATAGCAATTTTCTTTAAAATGGAAAAAATAATTGGCATCTGACTTCATTTTACAGTGGCCTGCTTATACTTCTCTTCCTAGATTATGTGTGTGTGTGAATGTGTATAGTATTCATACTTGCCATCTTACAACATCTTTTTCATTTGGCCTTGGATAGTAAGCGTGGCACAGCTGCATCTCTTCAATAAGGATGCTGACGAAAATGTTTTCACTGGCACATCAGCTTTATTTTCTCAAATACGTTTTTTGGCTAAGAACTGATTAGCGGTAAATGAGCTGTTTGAGATCTGCCAGAATTTGAAATGCAGTACTTTCAGGACTGTAACAGCTGAAATGGCTCAAGTGCTCTCTCTGATGTCAAATCTGATAGCCTGGTTTTTGTTACATAAATGTGACTCATACATTCAGATGAAGCAGCCTCTTTTGGTGCGATTTCCAGGCACAGCAAACCAATCTTGTGCAAGTAGCGAGGAGCCTAGGACGAGCCGTTCCTTTGTCCCCTCAGCTCATCTTCACCCCAACTGCCTCAGTCACCGCAGTTCAGCCCGAGACCTCTGCGTTATCAATCAACACGTCGCCCACCAGCGGACAGGTAACCCTGAAATACACCAGCCTGACTTGCATCTATACCAATATGTGCTGTTTTTTGAATGCCGCTTCTGTCTTTCTCCGCTCAGGTGCAGAACTTGGCTCTCCGTGGCCAGCAGGGGGCGCTGGCTTCCTCCCTCTCTCAGTCTCAGTTACAGAGCCTGGGTGCGAAACAGTGCCCCGGGGCATCAGCGCAGCTCTCTGTGACCCGACTTAAAGGTCCTGAAGCGGGCCGAACTCTCAGGGATCTGCAGCGAAGAGCAGTCCTGCAGACACATCCTCAGAGACTGTGGGAAAAAATGACAAAACCAGTGACCTCACAACTAGGGAGCTTAACGTGTGTCCCAATGTGACCTCAGTGGCGGGCCATCCTCTCATCAGCACAGGTGAGCCATCACAGTCCGGATGCTGTCTTCACATGCATATCCAAACGAAAGTGTAGCATCTCGATCGTCTTACTAATGGATGCGTGAAAGCAACTAGAAAAGCTCAAGTGCCAGGGACATCTGGCTTTGAGCGTTAATGGGTGTCGGGTTGCTGTGGATGCGGTCTTGAGGAGCACACTGGGTGGCAGTGTTTCACGATAACACACTTGCTTTGTGTGTGTTTGTGGCTGGTGGGATTCTGCATCTGTTTGCACCCCTTCAAAACCAAGCTGAAATTATATCCTTTATCACACAGACTTTTAGTACAACGACACAATTTTCCCTACATACTAGTAAAGTGAGATGCTCGTAAACAGACCCTATATTATAATGACATTTAACTAGTGATATACATTATCAGTACTTCATGTCAGTAATTAGTGAGTCATTATACCCATAGATGCACAACATATCAGTGTCTAAGCTTGTCAAATTAAAGCCAGTTACATTTCTAGCATCTAGAAAAACACTGTTATGATTTATTCTAGTTATTTTGGCACATGAAAACACGTGTAAAGATTTCACTTTTGTTTTGCATTTGTCCATTAATCTCATAACACATCATCTGTCAGAGACATATTAATAGCAACAAGCCATACTCAGAACAAGCAAACCCTTCAGTAGAACCACTCTAAATCCGATACAAATGGCAACCACAAGCAAGCTAATGTGTTATTTGTGGGTGTGGGTTTTGTGCATGTGGTAAGGTCCTGACCATTTCCTGTCATGAAAGCTTAACAGAGAGGGTTCAAGCACCAATATACACAAAGAAATAATAGAGACAAAGCCAGAAATACCACTGGAGCCATGAGAATGGTCGGTACTTACTGGCAACACCAGCCTTTAGCATATTTGGCTTTACACACTGGTTGCTTAAATGAGTTTCATGCACCTACAAATAGCATTATAATAAGTAAATTTAGTTACGTTTAAATGTCAAGTTCTAGTAGCTCCTAAAAGAAGACCAGTTATTATGAGAAATCTCGGACGAAACTCTATATTTAGAGAAGAAAAAATATAGAGAAACCAATTGGTAAATGTAAATGGTGTGTTGAATGTCTCGCCCTCCCATTGCCCATGTTTTCTTCATAAGGAATTCATTAGACAAGAAAAGCATATAGCCAGGAGCATGAAACTCAAAGTATTTGAGAGAAACCTAAGTAAGACCAGACATTTCTTGAAATGACCATTGCAGAATTGAAGTGTTTGGTCTCCATGAAGCATTTTGATCAAGGCTGAGATCGTGGACCCACTGATTCTTTGATAAGCTCCAGGAACCCCGCTCTAGGCTGACGTTTTTTGATGATTACACTGTAGTGTCAAACCACTTTGGCAGTGTGAAGTAAACTAAAGAGTCTATGTCCAGTAAACTAAATTGGGCTTAATAATGACAGTTGTCTTCTGTTGAAATGCCTTATAGCTAAATCAGATTTCTTTTATAATTGACTAACTCTGCAACATTGATAATCTCACTCAAATGAATTGATTCAACACTAAACTGACTTGAGTCTTGAGATCTTGCCTTCTGTAGAGTTGAGTTCATCACTAATAAACTTTGCAAACACTGTTATTAAACTATACTGGGCTGAATAATGAAACTATTGTCTTTTTAGAGGTACTTAACAGCTGCAGTTGTATTCATTTTATAACCGAACAACATAAATACTGTTATTTTCTTATTACTGTGAAACTGCTTAGAAACGGTCTGTACTGGATAAATGAGACGACTCAAGTTCACACAGAAGACATTCACTGCATTTAAAATAGCGATGCTGTGCAGCGGGTTTTGTAATTTAAGCTTTTATAAAGTTGAAATTTTATTCACTTTCACACAGCGTCTTGAAAAAGGGAAATGTGACACTTAACATCCAAAAAGCGCATTGTTGCATTTTTAGATATATATATAAAAAAACGCCACTTCAGACAAAATTACTTTGGTTTTTAGTTCTGTTTGAAGTAGCACTCCGTATTGAAGCTGGGAAAATGCTATTCTTTAGCCCTTTTCCCTCAAAGGCCAGGAAGTCTTGCAGACGTTTTTTTTTTTTTTTTTTTTGTCATATTAAACTGGGCTGAGAAAGGGCAACAGTTAATTATTTATCATCGTGGGTGGAACTTAAACCAGAATGTGGTCTTCAGAGCTCAAAGAAAGGCCTGCATCTGTTGTTGCTATTCTATGAATGCTTTGAAGTTAACAGGATACCAGAGGAGCATCCGGATATAACACATTATCTGATATTGTGTTCATTTCGACACTATCAGAACAGCACATAGATGACAAAACACACTCCCACTATCTTTGAACATTTGTATGGAGGATTTTGATATCAAGGCCATTACGTTTGATAGCTTGCCTTATCACAAGTTGTTCTTCTTTCAGGCAAAGCATGGCTTGAGAATTTAATTATGCTTATCGGCCTCAACAGTACTTAGTAACACAAGTTTAATCTTTTAATATAGAGTGTGGAAAGCTTAAGACCAAGTGAAACAATTGTTCTCCATTTTTTAAACATTGTCTCACCACGCAAATGATACAATTGGCTAACCCTATGTTTGGCTGCTCAAACAAACAGAGCAATATTAAAAGTGCCACATTGTTTACGCTCTTCAGGACTGGAAACTTAAGTTTCAACATTTTAAAATGACTCACTGCACATTTAAGGTCCTGCACAAATTAGGCTGACATTCCTCTGAGTTACCACAGCACAGGCTGTCAGAGTACGTCTAACTGAAGGTTACTTGGAGCCATCTGATTCATCCAGGTCATATGGTGCTTCACGAGTGGATGAGTGGAGCTATGCTTTCTACACCTTACAGCTGACATTCCAGATCAGAAAGCTGAACTCAGCCAACTGAACCCATTAACCTCAAGTCAACAAGATAAACCTGCTAGAACAACGAGAAGCCCTCTGGGAATCTCACAGGAATCACATTTAAGCTGTAGCGCTACAGTCTTTTAGTGAGACATTATTTTACTTAGATTTAGATTTAGATTTAGATTTAGTCATTTTGCAGACGCTTTTATCCAAAGCGACTTACAATTGAGAGTACAACAGCGATTCATTTTTTTAGAGAGACAAACAGACAGTGTAAGTGCTTATAACACCCAGTCACAGGGAGTGTTCAAATTAGTACATGCCAGAAGGGAAGGAATAAACAAGGGGGATAAGAAGAGAGACAGAGACAGTGAGAGTGAGAGTATTTTTTTTTTTTTTTTTTTTTTTTTTTTTTTTTTTATGATGAGGTCAGGTATTGCTGAAAGATGTGAGTTTTCAGCAGTTTCTTAAAGATTGACAGAGATCCAGCATTCCGGATATGTACGGGAAGATCGTTCCACCAGCCAGGAACAGAGAACGAGAAAGTTCTGGAGAGTGATTTCGAGCCTCTTTGAGATGGTACCATGAGGCGTCGCTCGCTAGCAGATCTCAGACTTCTAGAGGGTGTGTAGATTTGTAATAGTGAGTGGAAGTAGACCGGTGCCGAGTCTGTGGTTGTTCTATATGCAAGCATCAGTGCCTTGAACTTGATGCGAGCTGCAATCGGTAGCCAATGTAAGGAGATAAAGAGAGGTGTAACATGGGTTCTCTTTGGGCTCATTGAATACCAGCCGTGCCGCTGCATTCTGAATCATTTGTAGAGGTTTTATTGTGTTCGATGGAAGTCCAGCCAGAAGAGCATTGCAGTAGTCCAGTCTAGAAATGACAAGGGCCTGGACAAGTAGCTGTGCAGCTTTCTCTGTTAGAAAGGGCCTGATCTTTCTGATGTTGTGTAGTGCAAACCTGCAGGATCGAGCAGTCTTTGCAATGTGATCTTTGAAGGTAAGTTGGTCATCGAGGATTACACCAAGATTTCTGACTGAGGATGATGGGGGTAATTGTGAAGAACCTAGCTGGATGGTGAAGTCATGCTGTGTAGTTGGAGTGGCAGGGAATACAAGCAGCTCAGTCTTTGTCAGGTTGAGCTGTAGATGGTACTCTTGCATCCATGTCGAGATGTCCGCCAGGCAACCCGAGATCCGAGTAGCTACCGTTGGATCGTCTGGATGAAAAGAGAGGTAGAGCTGTGTGTCATCGGCGTAGCAGTGGTAGGAGAAGCCGTGAGCCTGTATGATGGGGCCTAGTGATGTAGTGTAAATGGAGAAGAGGAGGGGACCAAGAACCGATCCCTGAGGAACCCCAGTGACCAGTTGATGTGCTGTGGATACATCTCCTCCCAGGCCACCCTAAAAACCTACCAGTGAGATAGGATTCGAACCAACGAAGTGGGATCCCAGAGATGCCCAGTGATGAGAGGGTAGACAGCAGGATCTGATGATTCACAGTGTCAAAAGCAGCGGATAGATCCAGCAGAATGAGAACTGATGATTTGGATTGAGCTCTTGCAGTCCGCAGGGCTTCCGTGACTGAGAGCAGCGCAGTCTCAGTTGAATGGCCGCACCTGAAACCTGATTGGTTATGGTCCAGTTTGTTGTTTTTCAAAGAAACAGTGATACCTGGTTGAAAACCACTCTTTCAAGTGTTTTCGCTATGAATGGAAGAAGAGAGACTGGCCTGTAGTTATCAATAAGAGAAGTGTTTAAAGTGGGCTTTTTGAGCAGTGGGGTTACCCGAGCCTGCTTAAATGCTGTGGGGAAGGTACCTGTGAGGAGAGATGTGTTGATGATGTGCGTGAGTGCCGGCAAGACAGTGGGGAGATTGCTTGCAGGAGATGAGAGGGTATGGGGTCTAGCGGACATGTTGTTGGATGGCTGGAGAGGAGAAGTTTGGATACTTCTGTCTCAGTGAGGAGCAGAAGGAGAAAGTGGAGGAATCGGTAGTCGATGCGGTTGGTTGAGGGTTGTGCGTTGGGGGCTGAGAACTGGCTGCTGATCGCTTTTGTTTTGTTTGTAAAAATGTGGCAAAATCGTCAGGTGATATTGAGGTGGTGGGAGGTGGTGGAGGGGATAGAGCAGGGAGTTAAATGATCTGAAGAGCTTACGTGTGTCTGAAGTGTTGTTGATCTTGTTTTGAAATATGATGATTTGGCAGTGCGGTTTCGGCAGAGAAGGAAGAAAGCAAAGTCTGATACCTGCTCAGGTCTGTCAGATCTTTAGATTTGCGCCACTTTCTCTCTCCGCTGCCCTGAGTTTGACCCGATGCTCACGGAGAACATCAGACAACCAGGGGCTAGAGGTGGCAGTCCGTGCTGGCCTGGAGAGAGAGGGCAGATGTCGTCTAGACAGGAGGTTAGAGCACTGAACAAGGTATCTGTAGCTGTATTCACATCCAAAGAAGAGAAATGGGTAGGTGAGGGAAGGGAGGAGGACACAGCAGAGGAGAGATGGGAGGGAGAAAGGAGAACGAAGGTTACGTCGGAAAGTAACCGGTATAGGGGTTGGTTGCACAGAGATAGGAAAATGCAGTTGAAATGTAAGAAGGAAATGGTCAGAGGCGTGAAGCGGTTGTACTGAAATGGTGTCTGCAGTACAACTGCGTGTGTAAATTAAATCAAGCTGGTTGCCTGATTTGTGGGTGCTTGTCGTGATGAGGCGTTTGAGGTCAAATGAAGCTAGAAGGGAATGGAAGTGCGTAGCGTAAGGTTTGTCAAGATGAATGTTGAAGTCCCGAAGAGTAGGAGTGGAGTGCCTTCGTCTGTAAAGATGACAATAATCCATCCAGCTCCTCTAGGAAGGTGTCTAGAATATGTCCAGGGGGGTAGATTACCACTATGTGGAATTTTGTCGGAGTAGTAACTGTGATAGCATGAAATTCAAAAGAGATGTAATGACATACAAGTGAGTTGGTTGAATATTTCCAATTGTTTGGGATGAGCAGACCAGTGCCACCACCCCGGCCAACCTGACGAGGTGTGTGTGAGAAAGAGTGATTGTTGGCTAGAGCTGCTGGGGTTGCTGAGTCTTCTGGACGAATCCAGGTCTCCGTCAATCCCAGAATGTGGAGTGAAGAATGTAAAGAAAAAGCAGAAATGAAGTCAGCTTTGTTGACCGCTGACTGGCAATTCCACAGACCAACAGAGAAAGATAGGGTGTAGTAGAGGATGTAGGGACAGAGCGTAGGTTAGTAGGAGTGCATTGTCGTCTGCGTGTGTTTGTTAGAGCGAGGACGAGAGACAACCGGAATGAGTTGGAGACACATGATAGAGGTAGAAAGAGGAAGTGAAGATGTGTAAGAGAATGAAGGAAAATGTACTTAAGTGCGTTGCTCAGTTAAAGTCGCGCAGTAAAAGTCGTATGTCTTTACTCGTAGTAGTCTTCACGAGGAGTCTGAACGCGAGCACTGGGCGCTTCGCTGGCGCTTTCGCGCGCCAGCGCACACTCAACAAATAAATACAAAGTGTATGCAGTGGAAACAGCGAAAAAAGCGCTAGTTCTAATTTGCCCAGGCAGTAGCCAATCAGGAGGTCGCTCAGGAAAAAATAGAAACTAACGCCTTCACACTTAAGTGCTCTTAATAGCCCGGAGGCAAACAATTTACAACCACTTAAAGTACAGCACAACTAAACTACACACTACAAATAAGTAGGGAAACGCAAATATTCTCTCCAAACAGCAAGAAATAATTTGAACAACACACAGCAATAGGTATAATAGACTTACGCGCTGGTGTCCGTCTCTTCTAGCCTGAAATCGCTTCTCTCGCTTTGACAGAGAGCGCGCAGTTTAAATAGTTACAGTCGCGAAAAGCTAGTTCTAATTTGCCCAGGCAGTAGCCAATCAGGAGGTCGCTCAGGAAAAACGAAACTAACGCCTTCACACTTAAGTGCTCTTAATAGCCCGGAGGCAAACAATTTACAACCACTTAAAGTACAGCACAACTAAACTACACACTACAAATAAGTAGGGAAACGCAAATATTCTCTCCAAACAGCAAGAAATAATTTGAACAACACACAGCAATAGGTATAATAGACTTACGCGCTGGTGTCCGTCTCTTCTAGCCTGAAATCGCTTCTCTCGCTTTGACAGAGAGCGCAGTTTAAATAGTTACAGTCGCGAAAAGCTAGTTCTAATTTGCCCAGGCAGTAGCCAATCAGGAGGTCGCTCAGGAAAAACGAAACTAACGCCTTCACACTTAAGTGCTCTTAATAGCCCGGAGGCAAACAATTTACAACCACTTAAAGTACAGCACAACTAAACTACACACTACAAATAAGTAGGGAAACGCAAATATTCTCTCCAAACAGCAAGAAATAATTTGAACAACACACAGCAATAGGTATAATAGACTTACGCGCTGGTGTCCGTGTCCGTCTCTTCTAGCCTGAAATCGCTTCTCTCGCTTTGACAGAGAGCGCGCAGTTTAAATAGTTACAGTCGCGAAAAGCTAGTTCTAATTTGCCCAGGCAGTAGCCAATCAGGAGGTCGCTCAGGAAAAACGAAACTAACGCCTTCACACTTAAGTGCTCTTAATAGCCCGGAGGCAAACAATTTACAACCACTTAAAGTACAGCACAACTAAACTACACACTACAAATAAGTAGGGAAACGCAAATATTCTCTCCAAACAGCAAGAAATAATTTGAACAACACACAGCAATAGGTATAATAGACTTACGCTGGTGTCCGTCTCTTCTAGCCTGAAATCGCTTCTCTCGCTTTGACAGAGAGCGCGCAGTTTAAATAGTTACAGTCGCGAAAAGCTAGTTCTAATTTGCCCAGGCAGTAGCCAATCAGGAGGTCGCTCAGGAAAACGCAAACTAACGCCTTCACACTTAAGTGCTCTTAATAGCCGGAGGCAAACAATTTACAACCACTTAAAGTACAGCACAACTAAACTACACACTACAAATAAGTAGGGAAACGCAAATATTCTCTCCAAACAGCAAGAAATAATTTGAACAACACACAGCAATAGGTATAATAGACTTACGCGCTGGTGTCCGCTCTCTTCTAGCCTGAAATCGCTTCTCTCGCTTTGACAGAGAGCGCGCAGTTTAAATAGTTACAGTCGCGAAAAGCTAGTTCTAATTTGCCCAGGCAGTAGCCAATCAGGAGGTCGCTCAGGAAAAACGAAACTAACGCCTTCACACTTAAGTGCTCTTAATAGCCCGGAGGCAAACAATTTACAACCACTTAAAGTACAGCACAACTAAACTACACACTACAAATAAGTAGGGAAACGCAAATATTCTCTCCAAACAGCAAGAAATAATTTGAACAACACACAGCAATAGGTATAATAGACTTACGCGCTGGTGTCCGTCTCTTCTAGCCTGAAATCGCTTCTCTCGCTTTGACAGAGAGCGCGCGCAGTTTAAATAGTTACAGTCGCGAAAAGCTAGTTCTAATTTGCCCAGGCAGTAGCCAATCAGGAGGTCGCTCAGGAAAAAGCAAACTAACGCCTTCACACTTAAGTGCTCTTAATAGCCCGGAGGCAAACAATTTACAACCACTTAAAGTACAGCACAACTAAACTACACACTACAAATAAGTAGGGAAACGCAAATATTCTCTCCAAACAGCAAGAAATAATTTGAACAACACACAGCAATAGGTATAATAGACTTACGCGCTGGTGTCCGTCTCTTCTAGCCTGAAATCGCTTCTCTCGCTTTGACAGAGAGCGCGCAGTTTAAATAGTTACAGTCGCGAAAAGCTAGTTCTAATTTGCCCAGGCAGTAGCCAATCAGGAGGTCGCTCAGGAAAAACGAAACTAACGCCTTCACACTTAAGTGCTCTTAATAGCCCGGAGGCAAACAATTTACAACCACTTAAAGTACAGCACAACTAAACTACACACTACAAATAAGTAGGGAAACGCAAATATTCTCTCCAAACAGCAAGAAATAATTTGAACAACACACAGCAATAGGTATAATAGACTTACGCGCTGGTGTCCGTCTCTTCTAGCCTGAAATCGCTTCTCTCGCTTTGACAGAGAGCGCGCAGTTTAAATAGTTACAGTCGCTCGAAAAGCTAGTTCTAATTTGCCCAGGCAGTAGCCAATCAGGAGGTCGCTCAGGAAAAACGAAACTAACGCCTTCACACTTAAGTGCTCTTAATAGCCCGGAGGCAAACAATTTACAACCACTTAAAGTACAGCACAACTAAACTACACACTACAAATAAGTAGGGAAACGCAAATATTCTCTCCAAACAGCAAGAAATAATTTGAACAACACACAGCAATAGGTATAATAGACTTACGCGCTGGTGTCCGTCTCTTCTAGCCTGAAATCGCTTCTCTCGCTTTGACAGAGGCGCGCAGTTTAAATAGTTACAGTCGCGAAAAGCTAGTTCTAATTTGCCCAGGCAGTAGCCAATCAGGAGGTCGCTCAGGAAAAACGAAACTAACGCCTTCACACTTAAGTGCTCTTAATAGCCCGGAGGCAAACAATTTACAACCACTTAAAGTACAGCACAACTAAACTACACACTACAAATAAGTAGGGAAACGCAAATATTCTCTCCAAACAGCAAGAAATAATTTGAACAACACACAGCAATAGGTATAATAGACTTACGCGCTGGTGTCCGTCTCTTCTAGCCTGAAATCGCTTATCTCGCTTTGACAGAGAGCGCGCAGTTTAAATAGTTACAGTCGCGAAAAGCTAGTTCTAATTTGCCCAGGCAGTAGCCAATCAGGAGGTCGCTCAGGAAAAACGAAACTAACGCCTTCACACTTAAGTGCTCTTAATAGCCCGGAGGCAAACAATTTACAACCACTTAAAGTACAGCACAACTAAACTACACACTACAAATAAGTAGGGAAACGCAAATATTCTCTCCAAACAGCAAGAAATAATTTGAACAACACACAGCAATAGGTATAATAGACTTACGCGCTGGTGTCCGTCTCTTCTAGCCTGAAATCGCTTCTCTCCATTTTACTTATGCATGTATTATGTATACACATTAATTGCCGGTAAAATGGTTTGCAAAACAAACCAGTCGTTAAAGGTTTGTTTCACCCAAAAATGAAAATGCTGTTTTTGCAAAGAAAACAACAATTCGTCTCCGCCATTTTAGAGAGTACCCCAGAACATATTCAATGTAATCAGCATTGTTTACGTTCAGCAGACAGCGTGCACATGCTGAACATGAACAGCACTCATTATGCTGATTTTGTTCTGGGATACTCAAAAATGGCAGAAGATGGTATCTCGGGGAGAAGAATTACTGAAAAAATTATGATATTATTCTTTTTTTGCACACAAAAAGTATTCTCATACCTTCATAAAATTACAGTAGAACCCCCGATGTCACATGGTCTATTTTACAGATTTCCTCGGTACATTTCTGTGTAATTATCTTGCTGTATATGGAGAAACACAAAGCTCTCACGTTCCATCGAAAATATCATAATTAGTGTTCCAAAGACGAACGAAGGTCTTGGGGAATGACATGAGGAAGAATAAATAATGACAAAATTAAAATTTTTGGGTCAACAATCCCTTTAATGGTAGAATTTTCTTAATTTGAGGCAGAACTTTAGTTATTCTACTAGTAAACTACTAGTTATTCACCTTCACTTAAAAATATAGGTTCTTTATCGACACCAGTGGTTCCATGAAGAACTTTGAACATCCTTGGAACAATTACTGCAAGAAAGGTTATTTATAGCAGTAGATTATTCAAGCATGTTTGATACTAAGATCACTCACATGATATTTGAGTAACCCAAAATGACTCTTTTATTGTATTGCTATGAAAACCTTTTTTTAAAGAACATATAGTGTATCTACTGTCTACTATAGTGTAGCAGGTTCATCCTGTGTGTTTCTCCGAAACATCAAACAATTGTCTTTTGTTTTTACTCTAGCATATACCCAAATTCAGACCCATCAGCTGCTCCAGCAGCACAAGCAGCAGTTCGTGATACAGCAGCAGCCTCAGATTCTGCAGAGAGGTCAAGCGCAGCTCTTAGAGGCCGCCACCATTCACCCTCACACGGTGCAAGCTGTAGCCATTCAGCCTGCCCTGTCAGCTCAGCCTCAGCAGTGCCCCATCCCTCTGCTGCCCAAAGTGCCTGTCACCTGCCAACAAGCTACCATCTTCCATTCTACTACTGTGAGTCAGCAGGCTCTTGCCCAGAATGCACAGCCACCCATGCTGAGCCACAGCAAGGCAGCACCTCTCCAGCTTACCGCAGTTAATGTCCAGATCCAGCCAGTTCAAACTCAAGTAAGTTGGATTGGACATCATTTATTTGCCTGTATCCTAATTTTCTCCTGTTCTAACCTTTTTCATTTCTGACATTAATTCCAGCTGGAAGTAACCACACAGGATGCGTCCGATAAGGACACCACTGTTCCTCTTGAACCGCAGCTGCTATCCACACCAACACAAGTGCCAACCCTGACCGAACAATGCCAATCGGTCAAACAATTTCAACAAAGCCAAGTGACAGAAAACACAGAAGGTACTGATTTTTTTATTATTATGTTGTTTATCTTGATGACTTCTATTTATTATGTTTGTATTTTGTTTAATGTAAGCAATCCCTGCAAGCATTTTCTGTGTTTTCATGAACACACACTTAACCCAATATTGGCTCCTTCTGTTTTAACGTAACCAGTAACTTGGGTGAATATATTTACTACATCAAAGCCACAATAAAAAAGCTTCAGCAGGTTAAAATCAAACTTTTGAATATTTCTTTATATACTGTGGAGCAAATAATGAGGGTTTTTAAGTTATTTAAAAACTAGACATAACAAAACTGCATATCGTTAAGTGAATTTACGGATAATGGAAATTTTAATAACACAACAGCCAGCTATTGATGTTTAAAGCTTAATTAAAAATCACACTAATGTAGATTTAAATATTATTTAATGTAGTTGTTTATCATGCCCTATACACTGCAGTGTACTCTATAAAATTAAAGTTACAATTACTGCAATTTACAAGAGAATACTATTTCAGTTACTCTACTTTAAATGTTCATGTTTAATTCAGTATTGTGTTTTAATTGTTTGTGAAATCTCTGAGTGAAAATGAATCATCACCAATTACCAATTTTGATTAATGCAGCTGATGTATCACACTCTTCTTCCTCTTGAGAATGCCTTATCAATATTAAATACTCTAATCTTAATCACTATCAATTGTAGATTTACAATATATCACTTTATCAAATACAATATGATAAATCTCTAAGAAAAAAGGCAAGAAATATTGAAACTAATTTGGTTACATCCAGCTAGTGACTGCTAAAGCAGGAGGATAGGCTCCTGCAAGCAATCTTGACCTAGCCAGACACAGAGTGCCTACTACTACGTCACCACCATCTGTAGGTTTGCCAGTCTCAAAAACACAAAAGCCAACAACGCGAGCTCTCCTCTCAAGCGGAAGACTAGATCTGTCACACCCCCAGTGTCTATTGTCTGCTCGCTGCACTTGCGAGAGTGTGACAGCTTCTCCTATAATTAGGGGGTGAGGGTCTGAGCTCTGTTGTTCTCGGTGGGACGTGAGAATAAAGGTGGACACACTCTGGCTGTCTGGCAGGTGTGTCGGAGGCCTCACCTCAGACGTTAAATTATGAATGATGATAAACTGCTCTTTATGAACGGAAATAGCTCGAGGCATCAGAGCACTTGAATCATAAATCATGTCAGGTTTTTAATTGTATCATGCTGGCTTCATATAATTTCGCTTGATACGGATCACGGTGCGTTCATAAAAATTTAAACCCGTCTTTTGTTTTGGATCAAACATATTTAGTGGTTTTTCATGCGTGGGATCAAAAAGCACACACGTTAATTGGGTATTTCAAAGATAATATACATGTCTCACAGAATTGATCACTGAGTGAGATAACTTTTCTTTTTAAAGCAGACAACTGCCAAGCTTACAAAAGATACATTGTAATGATATCATGGACTGAGGTTCTATTAACGTTAGGAAACATTTGAGTAAAAAGTTTCATGTTAGCTGGAAAAACCTGCTTGCAGTATATAAAAGGTAATGGCTCCAGACATTGACATTGCAGTGCGAGACAAGCCTGGGTTTAGCTTATGATACTTAGACACCATTGTGTTTGACTCCCAGCTGCTGAGTGTGGCACATGAGCGGTGTTGTATATCTTACAAGAGATAGACTAGCTATACATGCACCCTGGGTTATCCTGGGTCTTCCTTTGTCCCTGAGGAACCCAAGACCCCTCTTATCGAAATATTTGTGTCTGCCCTCAATAGGATATATAGTCTTGCAACTAATGCAGGGTAGACCTAAAAAAAGCTTTTTCATTTGATGTATTGGACATTTACAAAAGTGTAGGTGAATTAGTTACTGAGAGAACTTAATAATATATTATTTTCTAACATTTAATTCACAAGGGCGAATTTTAATACACGTTTTTACTATAAACAACAGTCTGCAATCATAAGTAAGTTTTGCATTCATAAAATAGTGTAATTCTCTCTGAAGTTGTGAACGACTTCCAAGTAAAACTGAATATTGCATGAGAGATGAATAGAGGACGGGGATTGATTTTAGTGCAATCTCTAACTCACAACAGACTGACTAACAGTTGGAGAGGAGTGGTAAATATTCAGATTTTGACCAAAGATTACGAAGGCTCATTTTTTCATGTGATCAATTGTTGATTTTTTTCATGTGATCAATTGTTCAAAACTACTAATGTGCTCTGTTCCACTGGTACAGAATAAACAATTGATAATAAATACATGCAGAATTTGATCTAGACCTGGCTATATTATTGAGATACTATTATCAGTATATATATATATATATATATATATATATATATATATATATATATATATATATATATATATATATATAGCCTTATATAAGAAATATTTCAAGTAGTATACCACACTTTATTAAATTACTTCATATTGTAGCGAGTTAGAAACAAATTGCATTGTTTTCCATTTTCAATCAGATTTTATATTTTAAAAAAATTAACTTTGACATTCTAATAAAGCAATGTTTCAAAAAAAGAGATTATTTAAAATTAGATACTGCTTTATCAGACTATTAATGTGAAAGTAAAGTCGAACGTACTCCAATGTGGCATTCCATGTTGCTAAAATAGTATGAATAGTATGCTAGATGCTATTCCAAAGATAGCAATGGACTACTAAACGCTCTTTCTCTGCCTACGTGCGCCTCTGTCATGGAGCTGCTCACGAGTTTTAGCCAATCACGGAACGGCTCTGTGCTAAACACGGCCTGCTATTGGACAGAATTCCAAGCGCGTGGGACCAATCGCAGCTGTGCGATGTTTCCTATTCAGTTCCCCCATACAAAGAGGATTAGAGAGTGCGGCCCCGCTGCTCACATTGAGGGAATCGGTTAGAACAAACAAATCCGCGCACACAAAAAAAGTTTGGATCGGATCGTTTGTTGTGCTGCTTTGTATCTAACGCCAGTGGATTATGGAAGTGTACTCGGAAGTGCTGGAATGCTAAATTCACTTTAGTGTTTTCCTCTTCTGGCGCTTTAAAGTGTAAGTAAAGAGTGCGTGAGCGGAACAAAGGCGTGTGCTGTTGACAATCACCAGGACGCCTGTGCCTGAGCGTTTGTCTGCAGTGTGAAACCCAGCCAAATGTTCGAGGTAGAAACTTACAAAGTTCGTGGGTGCTTGTTCTTGGACGGAGGAGTGCGACTGGTCTTGAAGATGCCGAGGTGTTTGCACGCGAGTGCGAGTGTTTTGAGCCGTCTCGAGGAAGCATGGGAATAGTGCTGCTACAGCACAAGCGTACAGTTTGGCAGGTTTTTTTGTTAATTTTTTTTTAAAACGGGTAGTGCTAAACAACTTCTGTTTTTCATCGGAACCTTTTTCGCATAGTAGTAATAATGTCGTGTAGCTCTTCATAAATCAGTTTGCTGTGTGCAGACATTAAAGAGCAGATAGAAATAAGCAAGTGGTTGCAGGTGGCTTGGATATTTTAGTTTTATTTGCATGCATATATTGTATAACACAACTGTATGCGAGAGCTGTCTATAAATGTATCATAATTATACATATTACAGTGTGCGTTAACTACAAGCTTTCATAAAAGCCTTAGGTGACTTATGAGAGTGTTATGGAATAGAGTGAATGACTTCTTTTGAGTCGGGTCTCTTGAATGAATCCGTAGAACCGATTCATAAAAGCATTCTGAACAATTTGTGAGCACGAATAGTATCGAAGCGTTCGGCGCGGTCCTCTAATAACCCAATAACGAACAAAGTAAAACGTATTGTACATGTTTATTACGCGATGGTATGTTTTATCAACACGCGCGAAATAGGGTTAACGTTTTATTAAATAAACGTTCGTTATGCATTCGCAAACAAATGTAAATAAACTTCTTCTCTGTTTTAAGGTACAGATCTTTGGTTTCGAAATGACTTCGGCATTTAAATCACTAAAAACACGTGTTAAGACTTAAAATAACGTAGTAACTAAACAACGTTGTGTGGCTTTTGGAACGGTGTTAAAATGCCACGGCAAGATGTCACGGGGCACGTTATGACGTAATTACGCAATCGCGTAGAACTATAACTGAACCGAATCTTTGAAGTGTGCCGTTCTAAAGAACCGATTCGCGGAAATGAATCCGAGTTGCCGTAAGTATTATGGTATCTGATGGATGCTGTTGTGCTTGTGTTGAGCAGGCAGAGTGAATGTGAAGGCAGGTGTGAGTTCACCTCCAGCCATGACCTCGGGCAGCGGCAACAATACGCCCACGGTGACCGGCAGCGCTCCGCAAAATGGCGAGAGTAAACCGCCGCCACAGGCGGTGGTGAAGCCCCAGATCCTCACTCATGTCATCGAGGGATTCGTGATTCAGGAGGGAGCTGAGCCTTTTCCAGTGAGTGCTTATTTCAGTCAATCCTGGCCTGGTGTTTAAGCAGCGCTTTCCCGTTTCGGGTACTTGCATAATAATTTATCATAGTTTGCATTTAGTAAGACTGTTGTGTTTGAACTGCATTTTAAGATGTTTTTTTTATTGTTATGGTTAGATAAGTGTCGCTTGTGAACTTGTTAGAGACAACAACTAAAGCTGCTCCAGTTGTAATAAAATAGCAAAAGCCTAAATATTTAAGTTGTTGTTACAATACTAAATTGTACATTTAAAATGTAAAATAACATTTTGACGTGAGGTTGGAGCTGATTTTGTCATTCACACACCACTTGTTACTAATCCTATAAGACTGACTCCTCTGTGTAACACAAGGAAAAGCTTTGAATGTGCTAATCTTCAAAGATATACTATTTTCTGTACTCCACAGAAAAAAAATCAAATGGGTTTTGGGCAAACTTTAAAACAATTTATATATTTTAAAGAGACACACTTCCCTCTAGTGGACAATTTACCACAATCATACCTTGCATCTGCAGACTTAAAAGTTTCAAGCACATATCCCATACATGGGTAGACCTGAGCAAGCAGTCTATGTCCTTGTGTAATGAGTAATGTTTTTATGTAAAACCTTGTGAATGTATCCAGGTTGAACGTCCGTCCTTGTTGATTGAGAATTTAAAGAAGCAGAAGCAGCATCAGGCTTATTCAGACCTAGATAAGAGGTCACAGACCTTTCAAAGTGCAGACTCTGAGATGGAGGATCTTTCGCAGCAAGGTAAGGGTTAAGGCTGAAATGCACTACACACTGTTTAAAATGACCGTTAAAAACAAATGGTTTAAAATTGTTGCACGGCTCTGTGCATTAACTGCTGTTTCTTTTGAAAACAGCTGATGCCGATTTACTAATCGTTCAAATGGATAGATTCAAAGTCTGAAGAAAAAAAAAATATCTGAGATTTTCTGTGAAATCTGCCAACTTCAATCTGCAGACTGGCTCTGACTTTCCTTAACTAGCGTCAACTTGTTCAGGCTGTAAAATTTGGGCAAAAATCACAATGTAAAAATGTATTCCGGTCTGAAATACCCCACGTGACTTTTGCCACAATTTACGAATGTTAGAGCTATTTTGATTTCACATAAAACCGCATGGTATATAATGGGGACGTTTTATAGTTTCATGTGTCTACGACAATCTAATGTTTTAGTGTGAGTTTGTATTTGGGTTGAAAGTCTGTTAGTGCGTGGTCCTCGTCAAATATAGGTCCAGTGGTTTAAAACCGTATTGAAGCCTTCAGTTGCACACGTGATG
Organism: Puntigrus tetrazona; assembly: GCF_018831695.1. Classification (NCBI taxonomy): domain Eukaryota; kingdom Metazoa; phylum Chordata; class Actinopteri; order Cypriniformes; family Cyprinidae; genus Puntigrus; species Puntigrus tetrazona. Next base: position 12,773,643 of record NC_056721.1, on the reverse strand, counting down.
CTTGTCCAATCAGTCATGTAAATTCTTTCATAGAGCTGAATAGTCAGAATGCCGAGCCAATGCTGTCATGTGAATTCTGTGGAGCCGTAGACTTTGCGTATAACTTCAAGAGATCCAAGAGGTTTTGTTCCACTGTGTGCACAAAGAGGTATGTGGATCCCTCTGTAGCCTGATTATAGATTGAGTATCAGTGGTGGATTGACTTGTTTTTCGTCTCCTTCAGGTACAATGTTGGATGCACAAAGCGGATGGGACTTTTCCCAAGAAAATCAACCTCAGAGAACCCAAAGAAACCGAAAGCCTCCAACGCCAATCATCATAACAGCACCGCTGATGTCAGGAAACGGGTAATCACCGTTTCTTCCCGTCGCGCATTGCAGTGTCCTGTTTGGTTTGTGGATGCAGAAATGTGCTCACCCATCTCTCGTGTTCTCTCGTAGAATCCAAGTGCTCAAACAACCCTGGCCCCGTCTTTGTTATCCCCACACCCCTCTCATCCGAGTCATGGCGAGTCCAGCCAGTGCTCGGACATGTCCAGCTTCGAAGAGCCCATTTCGCCACTGTCCAACTCCAGCTTTGGAGCTCAAAGGCTTCAGAACGAGGAAAGATTCGATCACAGTCGAGAGCTCCCTCTCCTGACGCAGCACTTCCTGGCCAGCGACCCCACCAAGTGGAACGTCGAGGACGTCTATGAATTCATCTGCTCTCTGCCAGGTAGATGGCTTTTTTTTGTTTTGTTTTGTGCGTGTCACAAATGACTTAATTATCACTAATAATCTGTCTTTTGCACCAGGCTGCCAGGAGATCGCTGAAGAGTTCCGCTCTCAGGAGATCGATGGCCAGGCTTTGATGCTCCTCAAAGAGGATCATCTCATGAGCACCATGAACATCAAACTGGGCCCGGCTCTGAAAATCTTTGCCCGCATCAATATGCTCAAGGACTCGTAGCCTTTCCCACAGCCTTATCTAGCTTGGAAAGGACATCCTAACAGCTCTGCACTGGTTTCCTCATCCCGTTGTGGTTTTGGGTCCTGGGGATTGCTGCTCCTCAAAACCATCCCAGTCAAACGGTTTCGTTCCTAACGCATGATGATGTGACTTGATTACGAATTTCTTGTATATTCAGCTGTGCCAGGCCTGGGAGGGGGCGACAATCCATCACGTCAAGGAAGACAAGCACAAGTACTTTACCATTTGTGCAAACAAATGTTCATCATATGGTAGCATGGAAACATGTTTACAGTTTCTTCACAGTTTTGAACTGGACTTTGATATTTGTCTGTCATAAAGTGACATTGTTGTAGTTCTGGTTCTCATTGTCACAGTTTGGTTAGCTAAGGAAAAAATGTGTACCTTTTTAGCCTTGCAGTGTGCCAACATTCGTAGGTAGTAAACTGTTCAGGTTTCTTCATCTCACAGGATGTTCCTCGATACAATTAACATCAGATTTTGTGCTCAAATGAGGCATTTTGACACAGGGATAACGGGAATTAAAACTCTCCAAGACGTGCCTAATATTTTCTAAATAGCCCAAAGATTACGCAAATGTTCACGTTTTCAGTTCAAGTGAAAGCAGCATTTCCAAAAACCCATTTCCCAGCATTCACGTTTAAGGACTGCCAGTAATATCACTCTACCTTTAAGTTCAAAACCCATCTTGGTATAATCTGATGAACTGGGATCATTTTTCATAATCACTGTTATCCCAACCATCAATGTGTGCACTCATGTTTGGAAAGCTGGTGCAGCTCGTGTCTCTATTTTTACATTCATCATTTGATCAAAGTTCTGTATTTATTGAGAGCAAGTCTCTGATTCTGTTTTATATTTGAAAATAAAACCGAAAACACTGAAGATGTCCGGTGACTGTTTTTTTTTTTCAATGAAACAAAACCTCACAGATCCTCGCGTCACAGAGCAAATGGATAAAAGATCACTTTATTTCTAACTCTGGATAGCTGCTTACTGATTGTTTTATGTTTTCTGCATCCACTAGAACTTTAACTAGCTGCGTTAGCATCGCCATTAACTGCGTTTACGTAGAAAATCGCGTAATATATGATGGTTTACTTGTTTGTTTTTTTGCTTCAGATTGTCATCCATTTAGAGGAGGTTAGAGTACATTACACTTTGCATTTTACAGTCTGGAGGACCTGATAATTGCGGAAATCAATTCCAGGATTTGAGTTTTTCCACAGAAGCGTAGCCTATTCTCTCTAACGGAAAATACTGTGCGATAGTTTGTGACTTGAGCGTTAAGATAAAATGGTAAACCGTACAAATGTTTGGTCCTCAGTCCTGTGTGAAGGTCAGCTTTGTTTCACTAGTTTTAGGTGCTAGTTTTAAAGAGCAGTTTACACAAAAATAAATCCACTTACCTGTTCGACAAAAACGATGACCCAAAATGTTGCCAGGCTCGCTTCTTCTTTTGGCTTCTGCCCTTTTTTCGCCTCGTCTCAGCCGTAGCTTATAACCCTACACTTTGCATTATATCACAATTGCAAAACGAGTAAAAGTTAAATAATGCGAGAATTTGATGGCAAAATCTACGCTCTCTTTTTCCTTTTTACTGTAGTGGAGTTTTTTCTCTTACTGTTTGAGCGAATGGAAATGCAGAGATAAATAGTCTCCCGTTCATTGCTCTCTAAATTAACCTAACTATTACGACGTTGCCACAAGAAACAAAAATTCTGAAGAAAAAGAAAATCTGTAAGTTCCGTAAGTGATCTTTTTTAAACTACACTACTAATTACTAGCTAATCGACGGATAGTGTGCATACTGACAACATGGCGAGATCTCGCGCCCCTCACCGTACACGATTTATCAAAGAAAACGTTTGAATACCGTCGTATGAAATGGTTGGATATTCATATAAGTACAAACAAACCTTTTTTTCCTTCAGTGTGTAAAAAATATGAAATTATCACAGAAATATTAAAAGCACCTTTAAGATGCTGTGGAATATCAATCACAACATTTCCAAACTAACTGACAGTAGGCCTATTTATAGAGATATTTTTCTTGAATTGCCATAATTTTGGTATCACAAAAAAGTTAATTATTTTGGCTTACAAGTTGAAATCAGTCATATAGTTGCCATGTGTATTAATTCAATGCATTAATTATCATGAACAATGAACACTTTAATTTTGACATTTAAGGTGGTATGAATTAACACATTAAATATGAATGCATGAACAATAGTACATTAATAAATGCTGTGTTTTAGTTCATGATTCCTAGTGCATTAAATAATGTTAAAGCTTATTATAAAAAAGCATTGCCATTTGTTCCTCTTTTTTTTATATTATTATTTATTTACATATACACTACCTTTATTTTATGTATTAAAATAAGTGCTTATATTCAGCAAGGATTAAATAAAAAATATCTTTTGATTTGTCTATTAACTCAAGAAACCTGAAAGAATCATGTAGGTTTCTGCTAAAATATTAATCAGCACAACCATTTCCAACACTGAGAATAGTATTAAAAAAACAACAAAAACAATAAATCAGCATATAAAAATTATTCCTGAAAGATTGTGAGACAATGACTGGATTTATGATGCTGAAAAATCAGCTGTCGTCACAGGAATAAATTGCATTTTAAAATGCATTAACAGAAACGTTATTTAAATAATTATATCCAAATATTACGGTTGTTACTGTATCAAATAAATGCTGCCTTGGTGAAAATAAGAAGCCCCAAAAAACGTTTGAACATTAGTGTATTTTCACACAAAACCAGCAAGGCTTCATTGACAACACTGTAGAAAATGCACACCATCACCACGGTCTTGTACTTTTATGAATCTTTTTTGTCTTTAATTTATTTACAAGCTTTAAATTTGCTCTATCAGTATGAAGAATAACAAGCACTTTAGGTTCAGCAACATCTCCCTAGTGGTTTTGTACACGTCACCGTCTGCTCGTTGATGTCCATTCTGAGCTCTCGTCATGTGATCCCAGCAGTCCCCTGAATGCATAGTTCCTGCAAGTTTCTGCCGGATTAAATGTTTCACAAAGAGCAAGCTAAAGCAGAGGAGCATTTGGTATGGTTATTGAGATAATAACCTTAAACACGTACTAAACACTTCAGTACTGATGTACCAAACGCAGACCAGGTCTTCTCTGTGCTCATCCAACAAAAAAAAAAAAAAACATTTTTCCAACTATCTGAAAATCATGGAAGTTGTTTACTCACTGTTATTGTCATTATATTAATAATAAAATTATCATTGTTATTTCTCTATCCACCGATAACTGCTTGTTGCGTCTGTCCACGGATGTTAAATACCCTTTTGTTTACGCTGTTCTTAAAAAAAAAAATAAATTAACGAGTCTGAACTTATGTTTCATTTCATTGTTGCATGTTTGTATTATTAAAGTCCTCTTAAAAAGTAACAAAAGAGAAAATAAAAAACTTAAATGCAACATTTCTATAAATAATACATTTTTTAGTGCTCCAGCAATTGTAAGTCGTAATAAGGTCGCTGTATGTCAGTGAACCGTACCATTCCAAATCTTGTCGCACTCCATCCATCCTGATGCATAATGTGTTGCTTGTTATGTTTTTACATTTTAATTTGATGCAGTTATTGTTTCAGCGACTATCGTCTCTTCGGAACTAGTTGGCAAATGTGTCCGTTTGTCCCCTCGTCAATTGTCCTCCGACTCCTCCTCTGCCTCGCGCAGCCACGTGAAGAAGGCAGTGACTGACTTCAGGGCCACACCTTTGCCTTGCTGTTCAGCGGGGTCTTTACTGACCTCCCATTTATAGAAAGCGTCTTCAGATATCACATCCTCATCATACAAACAGTCGAAGAACATCCGTAGCAAATCTGCGAAAATGTGAGGAGAAAAAAAACAAAAAACGAAGCTCGTGGCGATCACTCAAAATATCAACGTTGCAAAAAATAGCATCCATCAAAAAATAAGGTTTATAAATAGGAATGTGAAAGGTTTTACTCACTAGCAGGCTGGTCCAGTTTTACTATCAATGCTTGAAGTGCGTAAAGTGCTTGCAACTGTCTCTCTGTGTCTGAGTTAAGGTACTTGTGTAATACAGGCAATCTCCTCTGGATTATGGACAGGTCCACTTTGTACGAGGAGCCCTCAGCTGCAGAAAGGAAGCACAAGATTGGAATAATAGTGAACTGTATGTCTACTGCTATACGATTACTAACAACTGTTTGGTGAATCATCTCACAAAACCTTCAGCAGAAATATACAGATGTTTAATGAAGGTATAAAAACACTACATTCTAAATTAAACATACATGAACCCTTAAAGCTATAAAAGCTATCGATTTCTTCTTTTTTTCTCTTTGAGAAACATATCTCAGCAGCTGGGTTATTAGGCTGCAACAAAGAAATTCATACAGGTGTGGACAGAATTTTCGTTTCTGGGTGAACTTTAAGGTCTTAAAGTTTCTACTTATAAACTGACAGGTTGAATCGAGTGTGTCGAGATGCTTCGGGTTTGTTTGGAAAACCATTTCAGAGATATTTTCTTACAATAGAAAATATGTAATAGATATAACATTCGATGCATGCATTTTTAGGGCTGCTGTAATCACCTTTTTGGTAACCTTACGACTATGACATTGCACGCGTAGTATATTTCAGTATATTTCATGCCAACACGCGCTGCAGCCTGAATCATTTCACACGAGCTCAGTACAGTTTCCACAATCGTTTGATTCACACCTGGTGCTGTAGTAAAGTTGTTACGTGCGTCTGAAATATCTCCCGTTTTATGTGGGTTTTAAAGACGTTCTATGACTAAATAAATGCATTCTTTGTCAAGAAAAAAAAATAAATTCAAAACACTGGAAGTCAGTTTTAATAATTTAGTATGAGTCAGTCATTTTGGGGTATCGCATTTTGTCACTCTATAATTCAGAAAATACTTATGACAGAGAAAATGTATTTTTTGGGGGGGGGGGGGTTAATTAAGCAAATTATATATGAACAAATCCCTCTGTGAAAACCTTCAGGATATAGACAGGAGCAAAAACGTAAAGTTTGGTGTGTGTGTGTGTGTGTGTTACTGAAGTGGAGGTTTACGGCTCAGTGTAGGAGAAAAAAAACACATTTTGAGCCAACGGCCTTTAAAAATATGCACCGTATTTAAAATGTATTGACACAAATAGATAAAGTGCTATAAAACAAAACAGTGTCTTTAAGATGTTTTCTTTCCACTAGTCTGAAAACAACTTCATGAAAATCCCCCAATCTCAAAATTGACAGGGACATGAAAAGATTGTGTTTTTGTCTGAGGCGTCTCCCCTTAAATATTTTTAACGAAATAAACGAAAAGCCACTTACTTTTCACTGCTGCCTTGCACACAGCAGTCATTAAAGCTCTGAGGAAAGGAGGTGAACTCATTTCTGATTCATCTAGATTGGCCTGCAATACATCACCACACATCAATGGCAAGATCATTTACATCCTACAATAAAACGAGCTTAAAGTGCTGGACGCAAATCTACCTCAACCCAGTCGAAGATTCGTTCATCACCAGCCATGTCCTCCAGTAGTAGTTTTTCAAGTTGCTTGTTCAGTTCCTCAGGCGAGAGTGTTCTCTTAGAGACAGCCTCGGTCGGGTCTGAGCCGTCAGAAAGTGTAAAGTCTAGTTTCTGTAGGAAGGTAAATGATCATCACTCGTTCAGTATGGAACAGCTGATAAACAGGTGAGTTTTGAAGGTTAGCATATATTAGATATCTAAGAGGATGCACATGAAGGCTCACATGTTCTGTGATGAAGCTGTTCACATCCTCCGTTTCAGGTATAAAATCTGTCCAGCTCAACCCAGAGTCCCTCCATAATGATCCCACTTTCCTATGGCTCTGCAAACACACAATCCATTAATTCCCACTGCCCTCACACTAACGTTACAAATACGGCAATACAAACTAAATGTTTGATTTTAATGTTTCAGCTTACCATTTGTTTGCATAGAAGGTGCAATATTTCGGAAAATAATATCCCAGCTCTTCCCACAGGGAGTAATGGTTTGCTAAATTCACTGCAGAAACAAAATAAGCATATAAAATGTCTGTACAGGTGAGTTCAATAACTCTGCGGTAAGTGCCCGCTGGCTAAAAACTCACCTAAATAATTCTCTCATAGAGATTCCCCCCTCTCGAAGCACAGGGGTCACCAGCTCCGCAAGGTACAGCCATATATGGGGAATATCAATGGCCATATCATCTGCTAATTCAAGAGTTTCAGAGAACCTGGGGCAGAAACAAATACGTTAAAATCTCAAAATGGAAGACTATTTCTTTTTAAAGTTGGCTGGAGTTGATTTCGAACACACACACATGCCTGAAACAATCAGTATTGGCAATGGTATGTATCACCTCGTGCAACCATAACTTTAATCTGTTTATATCTGCATTTCTCACCCTTTAAAGAACTGAAGTTTGTGGAGGATTCCAGCCTGAAGGAGCTGGTAGAGCAGATGACCCATATGGTCTCGCGTGATCTGACTCCTCTCCAGAGTGGACTCAACGCCCACCCGCACAAACACATAGAGCATGGCGGGTTGCTCTAGTTCCTCCACACACTGCACTGCCTCCTGCATCACAAGTATACCACGCTTACAAAACCCTCTATTCCCATTCTGGTCTGAGAGATACAATATTATAAATGGCATTTTTGGTGATTAAAAAAAACCTGGTACAAACCTTGTAATCATTAATGTGCAAAAACTCATCAATAATGGACTTGGACCTCCTCTCCATGTCCTCTTCTGTTAATGTAGGCTTATCTGGAGAGGGTCCTGACAGTACTTCAAGTTTAACAGCTGTAATGAGAGACAGCCTTTAATGTCGAATTCTCTTTACGTATTTCACCATCATTATAATCCATGCGGCTCACCAGACTCCCTGGATTGGCTACGCTCCAGTCTGCTTTTGTCTGCAGTGCTGGCGGGCAGCTTGGGTGTGTCTGAGGCATTCGAGTCTCTGCGGGACACTTCCTGGGCCGACTCCTCAGGAGCCTCCTTATTGCTGCTACTCAATGAGATGGGCCCTGTCCGAGCGGGACCCGCACTCAAAGGCTTGTCATTACGTTCTCGTCCTGAGCTTCCTCGACTGAGAAATTCACAAAAAACACAGAACAGACATTTATGAATCTCCAAATGTGACCTTGGACCACAAAGCCAGTATTGCATTTGTAGCATTAGCCAAAAACACATTGTATGGGTCAAAATGAAAGGAAAAAGAAATGCTTTGGAAGTCAATGGTGACCCAAAACAGCCTGGTTACAACTTTTTTTCTAAATATCTTCCTTTGTTTTCAGCAGAACAAAGAAATTCATACAGGTTTGCAATTACTTGAGGGTGATTAAATTATGACAATTTTCACTATTCTTTCAATAAAAGGCTATGAATGAGGGATGTGTTTAGGAGTATGTCCGACGCACATTCAAATATACAAGTTTAGTATTAATGAGGAGTATTTATAAGGTGTCTGCTTCTCAATGACTATTTTACATGCATACAATACCTGCTGAGAACTCTCCTGGCATCAAAATCTGGGGATGTAGAGGGTAAAGAGGAGGCTGGGGACACTGAGGGTTGCAGGGGTGAGTAACGATTTAAACTGGCACTGGGACGAGAGACATCTACAAGAGAAAGGGTGCGAAAAAAAAAGAATATTTTACATTAGTAAATAAAGAATACAGCAGAAAACTGAGAACCAGCAGCCCACATCTGACTAAAGCATTCCTTCTTTACCTGACTCACTGGCCTTGGCTCCAGCCCCTCCACTGCTGCCCTTCATCCAGTTCACCTGAGCTCTTGGTCCCAGCTGAATCTTCTCATCTATCGTTGGCTAAAAAAAAAAAAAAAAAGATCCAAGTTATATTTACTCATGCACTCATATAGAGGAGTTCTTAATTTTTGTCTTGGGGATCTACAAACAAATTATTCAAATTAGCAGTGGGGTTTATAAACTTCATTTTGTCTGTAAGAAAAAGGTACAGAACGAGCAGCACTGCAGATCCACAAAATCACAATTAATAATCAGTGAGGTACTAAGATGCTACTACACAAGGAAACAGAAGAACCATCAGGTGGGGCTGTTGAGTCAAACAGCTAATTAGCACACTTGCACTACAAAGGGGAAATTTTTTCTTAATATTTATGACTTGTTTTCTGTTACAAAAAAGTCTTTTAACACCATTAAGACTAAATATTGCTATATTTATGCTTAAAACAACATTTGCCAAGAGGGCTAGAAAGTCCAGACCTTTTGTGTTTAAGTTTATTTGTATTTTGCAGTAGGTTTGCAGCACGGTTTGCATGGTAAAATAAAGGGTAGTTATACAAATATATGAAAATATATTGTTTAGCACTTCCAAATTTTTCTGGTGAAATACTTTTCAACATGTGTAGTTTGCACAACCTCCATAAATGTGATTCAGCTGATAAGATCAATTGTTTACAGAAAAATGCAGCTTGCTTTCTTCCAAACAGATCATGGGGGAGTATGAAAAAACGCAGAATGGCAGATGTACAATCTCTTTTTCTAAAACACTGTTATGCTAGCCATGTCATGATGTGAGAAAGAAAATGTGTTTTTAGCTTGACATCTGGACTTTACCTTAGAGATCTTGGGAATCTTAGCGGGGTCTATTGTTCTGCTGTTCTTAGTCATAGGCACAGTGCTCCAGGTCTCCTCTCTCTGCACCACTGCAACATGAAGAGAAAAAACGGTTGGAACAGAGTGCAGCTGCTTCATCAGAGAGTGAAAAAAGGAAAGGAGGCCCACAGGACTGAGTAAGCTGTAAAGAGGATTAGCCTACAGCAGAAGTCTCTTTCTGACCTGGTCTCCTCTTATTGTCCTTGGACAGCAGTTGCTGGTGGACCTTCCTCTGTTCCTCCTGCTCCTCCAACTTTGCTTCTTTATGGATCTGCTCAATGGTCTTTGGGCCAAGGTCAGCTCTCCGAGACACCCAATTGTGCTGAAATGAGGAAAGAAAAAAACATTTAAAAATACTAAAGTTCAACAATGGGGTTCATAAATATTATTAACGATATTAACTATTTTTAGCAGAAGGAACACGTACCCCACAACTCTATCTACAAATTTGTCAATGGCTAAACAATTATTTAAATTTCTTTGTGTTTTCAGTAAATATTGTATAAAATAAATGTTCATTTAATTTCTTAAACTTTGCCTATGTCCTATCTAGCATTATTTAATTACTTTTATTCTTTTATTCATGACACAATCTTGTACATTTGTCTTTATTTTAGGAGTTTCAAACTAAATGTTGTACATTTGGTACACAGGTTACTAATGGCGCTTTTCCACTGCATGGTACGGCATGGATCACTTTTGGAGGGTTTTTCACTGGGTACAGAGAATCGTCACTCAGCGAAAGAATGAACAACTGTTTTGAACGATCTCACATTCCTTTAACAACCAAAAAATGTTTTGTGGTCTGTTAGGAAGTACAGACGTTCCTCTCTTTGATAGGCAGGGACCGGATCGAACGAGAGCTTGATGAAAGTCACGGCAGTGCAACTATAACAACATCAAAATAATCCCGCCCACTCTAAAGCAGTACTAAAATGGAGATGCAAACCGAGTCAAGCCGTGCTGTACTGAACAGCGCTGAGCCGAGTCGTACTACGCAGTGGAAAAGCACCATAAAAAGGTTCTTCTGATCACTGTTCCAAAACAAGCTAATGTCAGAACTCACCAATCTCAGGTCAATAACATCCTGAAGCATGAACCGAATGCGAGATGAAGTTTTCCTCTCCTTTACTATTTTCTCCATCTGGTTAAAGTACTGATCCATTCGTGGCTAAAAAAAGAATACCATTAAGACTGTGAATAAGATTCGAAAGCTTCAAAAAAGACTTGCAAACATCAATAGATTCACATATACTACATCGGAGTTCTTGGCTGTTATGAATTGACATTTGCCTTTAATTAAAGTAAAAAAAAAAAAGTTCCACTAATGAGCTGAGGGGGAAAAAATACTGGAATTCACATTTTTGGATGAACTAGCCATTCAAGAGCATTAGGCACCACCCTCAGCTGACTCCAAAGTGAGTTTTGGAAGCATGATACGTTTGGAATTTGTTTCCAAACAGCAGATGACATAAACGAGGCTCTGTGGATGTGAGAGGCCAAATAATGCTAGTTTATGCAGAACTCCTCCACTGCAGTGCAAAGAATGGCCAACGCGCAGATTCCTTTGCACATTTGCATTGAAATAAGCAAGAGTCTCTATGCATTTACATGGGCTGTGGTAGCAATTAACAGATTAGAAGGACGGTTATTCTTAATGCCCATTATATAGGACATCCTCCCGATTAGGATAAACCGCTGACCTTAGCTTTCTCAAAGTCCAGGTCCTTGCCAATAGTCGTGAGCAGCCTGCACAGGCACTCCAGTGATTCCTCGTCGTGGTTTTTCAGCAACTTCACCACACAGTCGTGCATGATGGCCTCTGTCAGCATCCGCAGCTTGAAGAGCTCACCGATGAACTTGATGTTTCCAATGGAGCGTCTTCTGGCCTTATCTTTCGCCTCTTCCAGCTCCTCCTGAAGCCGTTCCCGCTCGCTAGCCTGAAAGTGAGAATGAGAAAGAGGAGGACATGTCAGAAAAGGTCGCTGTAAATATGAAATGCTGTGAAATCTGCATCATTTGGCTTATGAAGAATAGTAGACTACAACTGAAGATTATTTTCAGAAGCCCTTACAGTAACTTTTAATATATTCAGTCTGTTTCTTTGATTAAACTGATACAAATTTAACTGCAAAAAATGTAACACTGTAATTTCGAATTTGGCTTATATTTGTGGATTTAATTGTGATTTAACAGAAATGACAGATAGTATCTGTGTATTGTGACTTCTTTCTGAAACTGATTATCAAAAATGTTGGAGGAGAATTTTGTTTAATACACTGGTTGTTGATAGGATGCAGCCAGATCTAGCAGTGGACTTTCAGAAAAAGGTGGAGTTTAAGCTAAATACTAAATGATCCGGAATACAACTTACCCTCAAACTAAAACTAACTAGTACACTGTAGTGTCATAGCCTAAGGTAATCAATCAAATAAATCCTAATTAGGTTATTTCTCAAATTTTAAAAATCGCTAATTTTGCATATTGCTACCCAAGCATTTTTTTTTTATGTTAACCATATCTACATGCTAAAAGCAGTCAAAACACATCACACATCTGTCAAATATTATAGCTGTCAAAAACTATTTTGGCTGAAATTTTTGTTTTCTTTAAGAAGTTTGAGAAATTAACACGCATTTCAGAAAAAAATAGGGTGAACAGTCATTTCAACAGATTTTCAGAATTTCCAAAATTATAACATTAAACATACAGCACATATTGGCTGCTTTTATGCTAAAAAAAAAATCTTTAACCAACTTGAGGCCATGTACCATTCATTTTTGTATCTGTACTCATGCACAGTATTGGATCAGGATTAGCAATTGTCTTTTAAAGAGAAACCTCATAACAAATGTTATTCTAGGAAAACACATCAATGCAATTTGAATGGCCTGTGACTTACTGAGGTAGCAGCTTCCAGCTCCCTGTGTTTCTTCTCAAAGGCATCGTCATCCACTTTGTCCTTTTCAAACTCCTTCTGACAGCGATTCAGAAGAAGCTTCCGGAAATTCACAGTGCTGCTGGGCTTATCCGTCATGGGCACTTTTAACTACAAACACAGCATGTGACTAATTTAGACATGCACTCACCACACGAAACACACTCAGTTACCAATTTCAACTTGCTCCCAAATTCACAAATAAACATTCAAATGATTAATCAGTGATCTACTAAACTTGCATATCATTGATCGTTTCAGACCCCGGTGTAAATGGAAAGTCTGACTCACCGTGGCCAGACAGCTGCACATATTGCCATAGGCCACAGAGAAGCTGGGTTCATCAATGGCTTTCTCAAAAACCAGGTCTATGACGCCTTTGAGCCGCTCCTCCGTGTCGATGGTGAGGTCGGTCACCTGCTTCATCAGCTGGTTGAACATCTGGGGCGTCAATTTGTTGAGAATACTACGCACTTTTCGGAAAAGCTCCTGTAAAAATATCAATGAACGCATAAATGAATGTCCTCCAAGGCAACAATCAATCGCACCATTTCCTCTTCATATTAAAGAAAGTAATGATGTAATAAATTATTCAAACATAGCTGAAAATCTGGAGACACAACATGCTTTCTTATGTATATGGTTTGATCCGAAATCAAAGCGCAAGGAGACCTGAGTTTTCTGGGTCTCCGAATCGTCAATGACGTTTTCCCGCTTCAAGCCAGGTTTCCAGGCATTCTCTGTCGTCCTCAGCTGCACCTCATCATTCACTGACACGTTTGTGATGATCTTGCGTCCAGGTGGGCGACGCAAGCCAACATTCAGCAGCTGGGGGAACAGAAATAATCATGTACTACAGGGAGGAATTATAGTTGTTTAAGAATGCATCTAAAGTATTTTACATTGAAAATGCTTTTATTCTTATGTCATGCATTAAAATTTAATTACATTCAAGATAAAGAGAATAATAAATGACTTACAGTATTATGTATGTATGCATTATATATTTCTGGCAGTGAGAGATAAGCAAAGGAATGTGCGCCAAACTGGTGACAAATACTAAACGTCTCGAATTCAGAGCAATATAGAGCAGCAGAAGAGGTGAAATTCTGTGTATGTGTCTAATTATTCATATGCATGTTTTAATAAGTTATCCCTAAAGTTATCCATGTGACATTAAGGGTTTAACCATAATTTTACAAAGCTACGAGAATACTTTTTGTGCACAAAGAGAGCAAAAATTACTTTATTCAACAATTCTTCTCCTCTGAGGGTGAGTAACTTAAATTTTTGGGTGAACTATCCCTTTAAGGCTTGATTTTTGTATTAGTGCATATGTACAGTATTTATAAAAATAGATTTTCGTGTGGGAAAGTGCTGGGAATGTAAATTGACAATTTACATTATTTACTTATTATTTATATCGAGAGCATAATTTACTTACTGTAGTAAGCAAACAAAACTACACATTATATCTATGTATAAGGATAAGGATAAGGAAGTTGAGACGAACCGGTGCTCCCCTGCCTCCTGTAATCTGTCTGCCAAAATCAGCAAACGCTGGCGTGAAGTCCGGGCCTCTGGAAATCACACGTGGGTCTACTGGCCGCATGGGCAGCTTATTTTGGTTAATCTGTTCAGTGAGGCAGAAACACATTAGGCTTCTCTTAAAGAGCAACTTACCGCTCCGTACACGAGCAGTAATGAGTTTTACAAGGATTTAACAGACGGCCATAATCAGGTTACAATATCCCTTTATTTCCATAGCAGTCATTTTAATAGGGCGGTGCAAATTAATTATTGTACAAGAGAAATTTCTATGAGAATTTTCAATTATTAACTTTAATAGACATTGCTTTGAAAACCATGATATATATATATGTTCAAAATAGGGCTGTGTTCATACAGTAGAAGCTATTGTTTTAACCTTTTTTATGAACTGTTATGTAATATTGTCTGACCTTATCCAGAACAACATCAGAAATGGGAGGAAGCCCCTCTGGTTTCTGCACACATGCAGGCATAAATTGGAAGCCCAACAGGAAGTCTCTGTCATACTGCTTCTTTCCATTCTTCTCCGCAGGCTCTGCAGAAGAGCAAAAATGTTTCTAATGGTAAAACCTGGCAGATACACATGCGGGAAACTACAGAAGTTTGTAGAGAGATGGCCTTACGTGGCAGTGCTTTGATCAGCGGCTCTTTGACTGCAGGCGGGTGTGTGCTGTCACTGCTTTCGGTTTCAGAGGCGTGTTCAGCCCCGTTTCTCAGAGGCTCTGCTTCCTGTTCTCCGTTCTCCTCAAGCACAGCTCCTGCTGACGGCCTCCTCTCCACCTCCACAGGAGGAGGACTGGGACTCTTTGCAGCAGGTTCCATGGAGGACTCATCCATGTCCTCCTAGCAAAAACACACACATGCACACACTTTAAGCTTTCTTAAACTAATTCGAAGATAAGCAACTGCATTTGTCAAATCACATAAAAAAATTCTCGAAACACTGCTGCATATATAAATAGCACTTAGAGACTAATGCAAACAAAAGGTCTGTTATGATTATTAATTTTTGCTCATTTGAAATAACTGTTATACAGAAAAATTATAATGCATTTGAAGTATTATGAAGATAAATGTAAAAGATAAATGTAATAAAAGTTAGATGCATTAATTTAATGGACCCAAAAAGCACATATGCTAAATTATTTTACCTCTTTGTCTGGACACTGATCTTGCCCTACAGGTATGTCCTCTTTTGGCTTCTTCCAGGTCTTTGGTGCACTAGATGTAGCTGCGTAAAGAAAAGACTTGTGTTATTCAACCGACCCCTACATCATGGCAATTCATCTTGGCAGTATGTTCTGACCACTCACTTTGACTTGAGCTTTTTCTGGACTGCAAGAAGGGCTCGCCTCTCTTGTCCGGCAAGGCCTCGGTCTCCTTCCCTGTTTCCTTGAGCTCTGCTCCTGTAGACGGGCTCTTGGCTGACCCTGCAGAAACCTGACTTGGGTGCGTGAGGCCTGGAGGAGGAGCAGGTGTGGTGGAGATAGCAGCAGTAGTGGAGGAGGAGAGGGACGGAGTGACGGGGCATCCAGTGCTGTCCTCAGCAGGGGACGAGGGGTTATCCGCCTTTCCCGTCACAGACTCGGCCTCCAGCGCCGGTGTGATGGGCCTGGGCTCCGGGCTGGGGCACTGGGGCACGCTGGAAGTAGGCAGCAATGGAGAGACTTCCCTGGGTTGGGATTCCAAGTCTTCACTCGAGGGAGCAGCATCGGTGTCCGTCAGCCCATTGATGGCCTTTTCAGGCTGGGCAGGGGACGTAGACAGGCTCTGAGGTGAGGGCTGCTCTGAGGAGGATTTCTCCGGCTCTGAGCTTTCAGGTTCGGGTGTGATAGCTTTAGTGGGGGCGGGCTCAGCTGATGGGCTCGGGGTGTCAGCTGACTCCACTGTTGAGGCAGGTACGGAAGGAGTCGAGGATGTAGCTACACTTGAGGCCGTCTCTGGGCCGGAGGGGGGAAGCTCAGTTTTCTGTGGGGGAGAGGGCGCCTGGACTGGGCTACTGGGATCTCTTCTCTCCAGTGGAGTCTCTGGCTGCCGCAATCCAGGGGATGCAGATCTTTGCGAGGCAAACTCTAGTTTTGGCTTGTCATCTAGAGCCATAAAGTAAACAAGGACATGCATTAGAGCTATATAAACCGATATAGTACGGTACTTAAATATATAAAATACACACTGATAAAATCATGAGGAAATAGAAATTCATTTTACAGTTTGCTCAAGGTTTTTGTGAGAATCATATATCATCAAAAAGTAAATCAAAGTGATATAAAAACTTTACAACATATTTGTTGTGATATTGTTGGCAATGTAACAGAAAGCAACAGCTTTAAAGTAATGTAGTTTCTCTGTGAAAATTAAATATAAAAAATAGAAAGTAGAATATACATTAAATATAAAGAAAAGAATTAATTAATAGCATACACCATATATTTGCACAGATTTTGTTGGTAATATATAGTAAGCAACATTATGAAAGTGGTGCTCTTAAGCTTTGTTTTGGATAAAAATAATTCAAAATTAAACTGAATATGCACTCGTAAATATATTAATAAAAGAATACACAATGTATAAGCAATGATTTTGTTAGTAATATAAAATTAAGCAAATTAAGCATCATGAAAAGCACTTAAACTACTTAATATGATTCAAAATTAAACACCAAAATACAAATTTGTAAATCTCTCTAAAATGATAAATGTATATAAAAAGCATGTATTTTTATTTATGCAGTATACAGTGTATGCTTTCAATGTGACCTTTTACATAACCTTAAAAACATTAAAGGCTGAAAAACAGTGGTTCTCAACTGTAGCTAGGACTCAGATTTTACATTGGACACAAAATGCAACAACTACACCTTCACGGTTATAAATACAAGGGCGTGACATGCGAACCAGTGCAGGCTACATCTACATCACTTGGTGAATATGAGAATTTATGATATAAGTAGTAGTTTATCCTAATGATCCTAATTAGTTGAATTTACCATTTGCATTTGGCTTGTTTATTCCATGCTGTCTATAACTCTCAGACCTGTGACCAATTTTTGAACCTTTGAACCAAAGCCTGACCTGCTTTCAAGTCGATGGATGAAGAAAGGAGCGGGGTGCTGTCCATGTTATACATGCCGTGGCCGTGATCCGCTACCTGGCTGTTCAGCTGCTGGGATTTGAGGAACAAAATGTGAGGATAATGAGGGTGACATAAAAACTAGCAACAGAGAGACACAAGGCACAAGCACGTATGCAGCACACAGACAGAGCAGGAAAAACAGAAAATAAAGAGAATGGAAAAGACAGAGAGGCACAAATGAACGAAACATGGGGAGGAAAAGGGGAAAGAGAGCAGAGGAGAGATGAACACTGTTAACGTTCAGGGAGAAAAGACAGAGGAAGTGTCAAAACATAGTGCTCCATCTACAGGGACAGTGCCTTAGATTAGGTGGAATTTCCCTCAAATTATTCCTCTTGTACTGAAACTAATTTATACTTAATGTAAAAAGTTCAAATTAATTTGAATGCAACTTTAGATTTAGATTACAAAGAAATGTACAGTCATTATTCAGTCAGAATAGAAGTAATACATTATCAATTATTTAATTTATCTAAACTACCATTAATAAGTATTACATTACATATTATAATACATAGCATATATATTGTTACAAATCAAGTAGTGAGCAAGCAAATAAAAAAATATATATATCTATGTACAGGGTTCATACACATTTTTCCTTTGCATTGATTCTTCCTTTCCATGACTTTTTTTAGACAATATTCATGACCTAATTTTCAATTATTTTACATAAGAATAAAAATCTGTTTAAATGATCATAGCATATGTTAACTAAAATTAAATAATTTAGTAATATTATATGACTTATTTATTAACTTAATAAAGAAACGAAAAAAAAAATACAACCACTTATCCATAAAAAAAACAAAACTAAATTATTTTAGTGACTAAAAGAGCAGCAGAAAAAGACACAGGCTCCAGTCTGATCCAGGCTAGTAATTCTGATAATCTTTTAAAAAACTCTCTGGGTTAATTGATTTTTCTGGATTTTCAGGAAATTACTGTTTTAAAACTCCATGACTTTTCCTTTTTCCTTTTTCATGACCGTATGAACCCTGTACATAAAGACACAACTCAAATTTAATTATTCTTAAAAATTTGGGGGTTTGGAGGATTTTTTAAAAATGTTTTTGAAAAGATTATTTTAAACTATTTAAGGACAATATATGTTATGACACTGGAGAGATAAACAAAACGTGTTTTTAGATTAAAAAGACTGCATCTATTTTTTTCTTTTCGGTTTAAATAAATTTCATAAAATATTGTTCTATTACTTTGGACACATACACCCTGCACCCTCTTACAGTCTGTGGACTATAGTTTAAAAACCCCTATTTTAGATTCGGCACAGAGAGAGAGTGTAGATGAGGAGTCACTGTAAAGGGAACACACAGGGATCAGGATGACACGAACAATCATGAGGCACAACTACAACACGTGTGACAAAATATGCAAGATTGAAACATCTTAAATTCTAAAAATAAACATATATTGACATATATATATATATATATATATATATATATATATACACACATATATAAAAAGGTCTTCATTAAAAGTGCATAGCATAAAATCGGTGGCTTGTGGGTAAAAGATCAAACTCTTAAGTAAAGGTGCTGACCCACGGACATAAGCTGTGGCTTTAGATAAGAAGATAAACTCCTGATTATAAAGGAATGGAAACTTGGGCAGTGTGGCTACAAAGTCAGTCAGTGAGGTTGCTATGGTGTTCAGACTTCATTTGACTTTCTGGATGGCTGCTTACTGCCACAAGTCATAATTAAAGAGGGAGCAATATCAAGCTAAAACTGTAAAACTGTGCATATGTGTTTTTGCATTTGATTTGATCTCTGTGATTGGCCGTCTTACCTGTGGAGGTGTAGGAGTGGAGGAGGGCCGTCCCACAGGTGGGGTTGGGTTCCGACTTCCGGCCACCCCTGATAATATCTCGTCTGTCACATCCTTGCCACCCTGGTTGGGGTCTCGGATGCGGATCTTAAAGGATAAAAAAAAGAGAGACAGCTTAATGATAAAGCATTAGAATCATCATCTACTAACATTGCAGAATAAATAAATTGTGTATTCCAGTTTACATCTTTTTATAAAGACACTCGATGTACACATTGTTGACACTCACTGTTTTCTTTTCCCTCTTAGCAGGTGGAGGTTGTTGTGGTGTAGGCACTATAATGGATGGAGATGGTGTGTACATGGGCTGCCCGGGATAGTAGGGAGGTCCTGCTGCTAACAAACCACACACAACAACAAGTTCCAGGTTAAACATTAACCAAATTATTTTATTGATTATTTCCGATTAAATCAATGAAAAGTGTATACAGCAAAGTCTACATTTAATTTCTAAATATGCTGAAAAACATAATGCTCAACATGCATGCAAATTAAAGGAAACTACAAATATAAATGCATGAATGCAGGCTATGCTATGTGCAAAAAATTCTAAATATAAACAATTAATACATTTTAATACCCAACCCTTCCAAAAAAAAAGCAAATATGACCCAAATATGTGAAGGTTCACATCAGCCTAATTAATCTAAAAATACTGTTTTTTTCTGTATTTAAAAAATGTTGACTTACTATAAAACATTAACACAGTAAACAGCAAGTCAGCAGACTACATGAGAAAGTGAACAGCAATCCACAGGTGACCAACAAGGAGCAAAAGAGGGTGCTAATCTCACCATAAGGTGCAGGAAAGTCCCCTGGACTGGGTCCAGCATAGAAGGTACTGGGTCCAGCGGGCTGTACTGGGTACTGTTGAGGAGGCCCCACATATGGAGGAGCACTGTGACGGTACTGTAAAATTATAAACAACAAATGAGTGAAATATAACAACAAAAAGCATTAACCGGAAAAAAAATCTGTAATCAAATTTATACATAACACAACAAACAAAGTGTAGCACATTAAAACATCCTGATGTAAACACAGTCCAGATATAGTAAGTGTAATGTGATTCCCGTCTGCAGTCCTGTGCTGTCTGACCTGCTGGATGTAGTACTGCGCTGTCTGTGGGGAAGGAAAGGGCATGGGAGCCATGGTCATCATGATGGGCTGATTAGGGGGGTAGACCGCTGCTGCGGGGGTCTGAGACGTGGGCCGAATGGGAGGGTTGTTGCTTGGAATGGTGGGCCGCGCCGTTTGCATCTGCGTCCTCTGAAAAAACTGTGAAGAGAGAGAGGAGAGATCAGTTATGTTGCTCTGGCAAACCGAAGTGTAACATTTCAGCCATGTTAAAGTCCAACGAAGAAGTAAACACATCTGTAAAACTACTTAACTAAAAAGCATGCAGGAAACAAAGACAAACATGTCGTTCTAAGTAACATGCACTGGTACAAAAGCATTAAGATTTCAGCTACAATGGTTTCACACTGGGGTGCTTTTTGTTTTCAACTCTGATGAGAACTAGCAAACTAAAGCGACTTTTCTGCTATACTACGAAGGGAACTTCCTATTAATAAATCCCTCAAATAGACCTGTTGACACAAGCATCTCACACTTGCGACTATGTACCAATGCCAAACAACAACAGTGAATCATTATTTTTCATCCAAACAAACTGACACCCGGACCTACACTGAATCAGTGTATTAACAGTGGCGGAAATACACGAGTCATAAGGGCCACATACACACCACGGCTAAATACGGGTGTCTCTCTCATTCTGGGTGCTTAATTATGTATAAGTCACACTGTTACATTTCAGGAATGACAAACCTATTCATTCGTTCATGCTTCATTTCTAAAGAATAACCGAATAAAATAAAACCCACCAACCCCAAACATTTGCGCATATCAACATCCCATTTAACGACAATCATCAGACCATGACATATTTACAAATTCTAAAATTAACGTAGGCGAACAAGTATAGATCATGCGAAGCACTTTTTGCTCGAGACTGATCGATCCAACAGAAACCTTTAATTAAAAAGATCCCAAACATTTAAAGCATACCCTACAAGTGAGGGATGGCGATGCGAAAAGGATTTGAATTATTAAGCGGATGGGAGAAGCTTGTCACTGGTAAAAAGTCTTTCTTGAACTCTCTGATGCTGACAGGACACCAAAACACACAGTAATTGGAGACTGTGGGTGTGGCCAATAAAGCAGGGTTCTCTTAAGGACAGTCAGCATGCTGCTCTTTGAACACAGACAGTGGCTGTACTATCTGCAGATGCATCATTACTCTAACTGCCACAGATGATCGGGAGCCAGCAGCTCTACCTACAGAGGGAGCATTTTAAGGCATCATAGGCACACTTCCAATTAAAATGCTGCACCAAATTGGTAGGCAACGTGACAGTGCTTTTTAAGATGGGACGACATGAAGGCAAAAGCAATAATTTAAAAACTTTTTTTTATAATTCTGAGTGTAATCATTTGCCTCTAAACGATCATTTTGACTGCTCGTGAATTACATTTCCATCCCTGGACTGAAACTACTCTTGGCATAATAGTTCTGCGGTCCGTTCATTTTATTCAGAGTTCCTGACAGTCTCGATGCCACATCACATTATAAAGTTAACATTACGAGCTTAGAGATTATTTTAATATCACTCTGCTAAGCGGCTTATTTTTTTTTTTTAAACATAAATTGTAAGGACAAAGTAGGACAGATCTTCTTCTGACCTTTCTATCATACACAGAGACAATGATGCTTTTTAATGAAAAGACTATAGGCTGTTTAAATCAAATGATACTGTCCAGTTTTAGACAACAATCAGCATATTTTTACGTTAAGATATTAAATAAGCTATGATTCTTGGGTCATGAGTGACAGCTTGTAAAAGCAGTTTATGGTTCACAAATAATACACCAAAATGTGTCAACTTCTGGATCTACAGAGCCACGAGTCGAAAGTAAAATTACATTAATGATTCTGTATATTAGAATAATTTCTGAAGCAACTTATGACACCAAGGTTGAAGTAATGGCTGCTGAAATTTCGTCTTTTTTTTAAGTTTTTTTTCCTGTTAGATTGCAATACTATTTCACAATATTAACATTTTAAATTAATTAAATGCAGAATTGGTGAGCATAAGAGACTTCCTTCAAAAATATATATTTTTTTTACCATTCCTCAACATGCTATATGTCGCAATATATGTCGCTACCCTGCTGGCAAAGCAAGTGATTCAACTCCCCAGCGTTTTCTTCTTCCAGCACAAGCAGATCAATCCTCAACATACTGGGTTATTTGAATCAATTTTCCCTACTTAGTTTTTTTCCCTCCTCATTGTACCCATCAACCATATGCTTTAATTAAAACAATTTAATTGCACGTTTATTGAATAGTATTTATTACCACCAGTGCAATAAAAAAACCATCATCAATAAACATGTCACTAATTTCACTGAAGACAACAGCTTCTAACAGCTAAAAAGCAACATGAAAATCCTCCTATAACAGCCACAGTCTCAATGTCTGCATTTTAGCAGTCATGTTTCCTAGAGCATTACAACATTGCAGAACAGTGAATCCGCCCACCGACAACCAGTTCCAACAGGAAGTAATCAATGCATATAGAAAGAAACCAGTCGACATGCAACCCTAACAAAATAAAAATACAGCAAGCACTTTAAAATCAATCAGACCAACATAAACAGAGGAAAGGTAAACTGAAATGGAGGATTCTGCTGTCTTCGGGGTGGGTAGCTGCAGTGCAGTTGACTGGGCTGGGAAGCAGGAAGATGATGTAGAAAGAGAAACAGAGGACTTCATGCCATGCGTTTTCCTCAAGACTGCAAATTACCTGAATGGGTCTGAATCCTCCCTTGAATATTGAAGCAGGAAAGAGAGAGAAGCTAATGGGATAATGCACTAATTGGTATGGAGGGATAGAGAGAGACTAACACACACACTTAAGGAGAGATCTGCAGTACAGAGCATGCAAAGAGCCTTTCCTTCAGGGAAAGCCATTTACAAAACAAGAGGGCACTATGCTCTGCTTTTTGGGTAGCCAAGTGACATCATCTTTGTGTGGAAACGCACAAGGAACAGGACCTGAAATCAGCTAACCTCACAGACGCTCGTTAAATGAGATGAAAGATAAATTGGCTTGAACAGAAGCAAGTTAAAGTGACAATATTTAAAGAGACAGAAGTTGAAAGCTCACTGGGATGAATCACAGGATAATAATACAGACAAGGAACAACACACCCAGATGAAGATGCATAGACACAAAGATACTATATGACTTGAATTACAGTGCAAAAGTGTTATTAAATACTTCAGTGATGCTTTTGTTTAGATTTTGGAGCTTGAAAGCCTTTGGTCGCATCTAAATTGTAGCGAAGAAAGTAACAGGAACATACCGCAAAACTTCTCCTTAGGTGTTTAATGGAAGAAAGCAAACCTTTTAAAATTGGAATGACATGAATTTTTGGATGAACTATCACTTTAAAACTACAGGTGGCACTTCAAGAAAATTATTTAGAGCATAGTTATTTATAATAAAAAAAGAGCTGCTCATTGCATTATAGTGTTCACTTGACACTTAGGTCTCTAAGGTCCTTACTGTGGAGTCAGGCGGAATTATACATCCCAGCAATCTACAAGGATCAATGAAATTACACGAACAATTCTACACTGCATATGTTGCTGAACAGTGTGTTCACTGACGAGTATTTCTGAATGCGTGTTTCTGTCTGTGTGTCAAAAGTGTAAAAAAAAAAAAAAAAAAAAAGACAGAGTGAACACTGAATGTAGCTAGTCAAGCTTACAATGGACTTCTACAGACACCTGGCTATTACTTCTGAACAGAAATATTTATTTTGTTACAGCAACAATTTAAACTCACAGTAGCAAACACACTCTCTAATAGATTAAGCACACTACAAGACATGTTTTAAAAGTTACAGTTCACTCTTTTCTATTAATCCATGTCATTCCAAACCTGTATGAGTTTCTTTTTTGATATATTATCACATCTCTCACTTTTTTTGTGTGTGTGTGTTTTTGTCTGGTTAAATGGATTGCAAGATACTGCCAAAAATCACTCTGTGCAATCAATATAAAAATGTTACATTCAGCAAAAAGTCACAATGCTTAACCACGATGGACCGTTATTTTCATGATCAATCATTAGTGTCACTTAAGAAACAACCAATTATGAGTCATTAAAGAGAGTTCTCTAAAAAGCGTTTTGTCAACATTTAATCCCCTTCATGTAATTTCAAACCAGTATAAATTATTTTCTTCAACCAAACACAAAAGAAATTTTTAAAAAAATGCTGAGGTCTAAGGGTGTGCTTATACTTGTAGTTCAGTTCTCTTAGTAAATTTGGTCCAAACCAAAAAAGATTATGATACATTGATTCCTGATTCACTTGATGCCAAAGTATACTACATGTACATTCTACATTGCATATGAATCAATTTTTTTTTTTTGTAACCGTGCATACTTTGTAAGCTTTAGGGCTGCAACGATGAATCGATACAGAATCTATTCGTGGACTCTGAGACAAATGCGTCGCTATTCTCTCTGATCTTAGATTTTAACAGCAGATGGCACTCTACTCTAGTTTTATCCATATACTCAAATGCTCATGAAGAAAAGTGCTTGTGCGTTCGGATAAATAAATACATTTCACCTCGGCTCAAAATGCTTTCATGACGCAAAATTAATGCAAGCGCAGCCCATTGTGAACACCCTTGTAATTCGCTGCAACCTTTTAGAACTTTATGACTGATTATTTTAGGTTTATGCGAGTGTAATGATTTGGAAACAAGCAGATTACAGCTGTTTCTCAAGTATGCAGTGCCATCTGTTGTTATTAATTAAGCTCAGAATCGACTTGACAATACTTTGAAAGGCTACATGTCTGGCCATGTACATATGCTAGCATATCATGATGACCTGATAAGCTTTTATGGTGTATATTTTGCAAACTTAGCAAAAATCCAAAACGATGCTGTGTGCTGGGCTAGATACACTTTTAAACATACTGTATAGAGGTATTTGTATATGATTATAATTCATAAAGAGCTAATAAAACATTTAAAGAATGTTTTCAACAAATCAACTATCCTTCTGGCTCTTTGTCTTAAGACATCAATTTAAGAATCTGCTATATCAAGGTTTGGCTACTGGCTAAAGTATAAGCAACCCCTTTACAATTGAATGTAAGTGGGTTTTTTTTATATTACTGATATAAAACCTCCATTACAGACAGAGTATTAGGCAATTTTACATTTATTGTTTGTGATGTAGACAATATCTCATGACATGAATCTTACTGCAATTCAGAAACGAGAACTGGAAATGTTGTCATAGGCCACAAAACTGTCTACTAGTACCAGGGGTACATATCAGGTTATGGTCTTGTAGTCCAAAAAGTTGGGAACCACTGCCATTGTGGAAAATTTTGCGGCCCATGACAACATTTCCAGCTCTCGTTCCCGAGTACATTAGTTGTAAAGAATCTCTGTCAGAATGATCGCATTGAACACGATCAATGTGTTACGTTAGACTAAGAAAGCGTATGAGGTGTGAGAAAGGAGGCCATGCATTTGTATACATTACCTGGTGATGGGTAGGACGAGGCCCAGGGGCAAACTGATTGAAGGCAAAGAGCGGCATGGCAGAGAGGGAGAATCAGAGAGAAAGAAAAGAAGCGAGAGGTAAGAATGATCACCCACAAACATAAACCACAAGCTGTGCATGGCATATGCAGCGCACTTCCCGAAAGGAAGTAATGACGCAAGCTATGTTATATGTACCTTAAACAGCACCAACTAATGACCACAAACCACACCATAAACGAAAGCGCTTGTCTGATTTAAAAAGATGACATGGAATCGCAGGCACTCACCGGGCGGCTCTGAGGCTGTGCGTTCATTTGCTGGGTTGGCTGAGAGAAGACCAGAGGGGTTGTGCCGGCATTCTGCCCCGTTGTGTACAGAGACTGCAGAGTCACGGGGTCCAAGAGAGGTCGAGCACAGACCGGCAGAGAAAGAGAAACAGCAGTTAAGACGGATGTGAGTTTTACCCTCTCTGATAAAATCCCTACAGCTGAGTGAGCGTGCGCTGCGTGAGTGTGGGTGACAGAGTGAGTGTGTCCACTCCCTGCCGCTGCAAACACTGCGGTCTGCTGACACTGACAAATCTGCCATCTCTCAATGCTGCCTTCAAGGCAGAGAAAGGGAGAGAGAGAGAGAGACAGAGGCGTAGTCCTGTGCAGACGTGAGTGGGCGCAAACTGAGTGTGCCACTGGGTTTGGGGTATATTGAACTACACGGGATGACAGAACAGTTGCTTTCATTCAAAGCAACTTACAGTATTGTTTATTATGGCGTCAGTCTACATTGCTCGAGGCAACGAACGGTGATGGCTTGTGGGTTGCCCAGTGTGGGGACTGAACCTAAAACCTTTAGATTTTCCTGAAAGAATTTAAAAGTGACTGGGCAAAAGCAAAATAAAGAGGGTTATGTTTTATATAGTTTTTGAATTTTTAAAGATTTATTTTTGATATTTTGCCTTTTATTATCAGTGGGAAAGAGATGGGGTTGGGATCCAGAACGGTTTGTGAGCAATGGACCTTGGACGCCTGAAGCACAATGGCGCTACAAGACGGTACAATGCCCTCGAGATCATTGGCGCTGACTGCAAATATTTATTTAGCAATTGGTACTCCTGCACACAATATTTACATAGTAAAAAAAAAAAAATTCTATATTATAAAATATGAAAACACAAACATCAAAACTATGTCTGGCCATGGGGACACAATTTTTTTCCAAAGTTATATAAGTTTATCACTAATAAAAAATCGAAAAGATTTTACGCTATGAAGAAACTAGAGCTTGGATATAAAGAATAGAATTTAAAATTTTTTATTCAAAGCAACATTGCATTTAAGTTGCAATACTTATTCTCTTGAAGTCAAACCCAAAATAACTTTCACTTCATATGTTAAATTTTATTATAAATGTTTTTAAAAGGGTGAAACAGAACTTTCGGCAGGATTTCTGTATATGTACTCAGAGATAGAACACAACACAAACACATATATTCATCTTTCATACGCACCTAAATTGTAAAATACAAGCACAAATTTGCCGAAGTGTGGCATTTAGTGATAATTTCTATAAAACTTGTCAGTTATGTAATGTTAAGAATGAAAAAAAATTGGTCCGACCCTTCTCACATTTTGAATATGAAATAAATTTTTTGCCATGCAACAGAAGACTTGTTGCATATATATACATATATATATATATATACATATATATATATATATATATATATTATGTATATATATATATACACATATATATATATATATATATATATATATATATACACACATATATATATATATATATATATATATATATATATATATATATATATATATATATATATATATATATATATATATATATATATATATATACACATATACATACATATATATATATGACTATATAATATGACTTTTAATATGAAACTATTTTGTTTTATTTTACATTAGGTCATTCAATTTCTATAGTAGGCAGTTAACAAAATCGTTTAAACTCTTATTAAACACTTATTGTTTCATTTCTATTTCTTTATTCTATAGTATTTTTCATTTGCTATTTTTTTACTGACATTTTTTTTAAGGACTTTTTGATTTTTTGCCTACTAATATTAGTTACTATATAGTATATTTTTCATTGGTATTGAGAATTGCTGATCTCTAAAATGTAAATGTCATAGCAACCTTAATTACAGAAAATCCATATTTTATATACACCCTAATCTTTAAATAAAGTTTTTAAAGTTTTGATCAAATGGCTCACTTATAACACGTTAAATAATCGTGAGCTACAATATTGACCAATATAAGTATGATTATGATTTTTGCCCAAATCTCCATGCACGACCCTCAGTGATTCTTCCTATGCGTTCACATGCACAGGTTTTGATAAGAGGAAAGGGTAGATGCGTAATTAAGGTTTAGCCTCTGGAGCGCTCTTAGCCTATTAATAGGCGGTTGCACTGTCAGTGTGGTGCAGGCGTGGAGTGGGAATGTGAGCGCTGGTCTCAGACAGATAACAAGCTTGAGAACAGCTGAGTCACCCTGACAGACTTTCTATTCCTGTGGCAGAGTCAGCTGGGCACAGTGTGCATGTGCGCGAGTGGCTGTGTGTGAATTTGCGTGACAAAGCGCGAGTTCGGCGGACCTCCACACACCCACGAACACAAGTAATGAGCATATTTACACAATGACACACACAAAATCTTCCCTGCAGGCTAATTATGATAGAGAATATCCGGTATACCCAGATATGCCAGGTCTCTATCGAATATTAACAATACAGACCATTTCAAAGCGTACCCCATCAGAGAGAGGAGTCTAATGAACTGGTATGACTGTATGTCAAGCATCTCCTTAGTTTGCCAGCTTTATTTACTCATCACAGGAAGACGCGCTGCTTTCTGTTTGACACCCAGCACAGCAGGTTCCCAAAGATTATGTAAACTTACAGTCCTGTGTGCTCTGGTCTCAAACAGATTTTAGCTGAGCGCAAAATAGCAATCAAATGCATCTTAACTCAAGCGAACACACTAAGCTTTACGCCCTGTCTAAGAAATCAGTGTTATCACAGATCAGAAATGATTTACCACAGAAATCAATTAGTTATATCACGTGTGCCACAGGAAATGTTTCACATCTGACAACTAAAGACCTGCTTTTAATGTATCTGTAAGAAACAAGACAACCAAACAGTGAGGTGCATGTGCTGATTAATTGTGGCAGGCATTAGGGCTGGGAAATATAGGTAAAAAAAAAAAACATTCCCTCAGAATTTTGAGGTTTTTGACGATATTTACATACATCATACATATAATTATGTATGTTCTTTACAGCGCTTAAACAGTATAAAGAAATAATTTAGCATAATGAAAATGTTTTTCAGATTGTTGAAACACTAAATGAACAAGAAAAAGTTTTGAAAAAAGTTAAGTGCACCAATATACTGATATTTTTAATTAACATGAAATTAACTATATATTATATATATATTTATGTAATTGTAAAAAAAAAAAAAAAAAAAAAGGCAAAATATATGGGGGGGAATGGTATTCAGCCTTCATTTTGTTCGGCTTCGGGAATTTTTTTTTTTTTCGGTGCATCCCTAATTATGACAATTCTGTAATTTATAGTTTTATAAACACTGATCAGCGCAAATACATGAAGTACAAGAGGTACGGTAAACAGAAAATCAACTGTATTAAACAGCATTAAATCTGTTCATCACATAAAGCAATGTCTTGTTGGAAGACTTGGCTTGAACTGCTTGATTTATGCAGATGTATTTCATGATGTCTTTATTAATTTTTTCATGAAGTGTCAAAGTTTTAGTGGAATGGACTTTCAATGGAATAATTCAATATATTGCCCAGCCCTACCAGGCATACAAGCACATACATTAAAGACACATTCAGACAGACAGAAAGAAAGCTGTGTGGGTGGACTCACCCCTCCTCCTGTATCCCAGCCTTTAGGGTGACCATACAGATGCGGAGTGGATACTGTTGGAACTGATACCTGAGAGAGTCCAGGGGAGGAGGCGTGACCTGGCGGGGTGGCCGCTAGGTTAGGGTGTCCCTTGTTGATTTCATGTGCTGTATATGGGGGGCCAGGGGGTCTCTGTACCTGAGAAAACAAAGGACAAACTGTGTCAACACTGAAGAGTCATACAAAATAACCATTTCTGTTTTTTGAGTCAACATGACACAACATTCGCAAACCTTTACTTTTGTAACATGAGATGTTGAGTATTGTTTTATTTTGTAACAAAACACAAAATGAAGTGGGGACATTGGAACAAGGTTGAACTGTAAATACCAGAATAGTTTAGTGAACTAGTTCTCCTACATGTACCTTGTGGTACATGTGAAATTTTCATTTTAAATGGCATAGTTAACCCAAAATGTAATCTAATTGAACCACTAATGTCACATGGACTATTTTTCTGAAAATATATTTCTATATTTCTATCTTAATTTTTGTTCAGAAGAACAAAGGTCTTATGGGTTTGAAATGCCATGAGGGTGAGTTATTAACTACAGAATTAAAAAAAGGGTGAACTATACCCTTAAGAGAAGCTATACCACCATCCAAAAGTTTGAAGTCTGTAGGATTTGTTGATTGTTTTTGGAAAGTTTTGGAAAATTCTCACAAATGTTGCATTTACTTGATGACTATAAATATTATATTTTTTTCCCAGTCCAGAGCCTTGATATCATCAAACAAATAAGGAAGTCATCAGACAGCTTCACCTTGTTTTAGATTACATTACATTTCATTGAAAGACAAAAACTGATGAATCATGCAGATGAATCATCCAGAAACATGCATTAAGGAAGTAAATCTCTTCAAATGTGTTAAACTGAAATGCCATAGTTTAAGGCTGCCTTCCTCATAGTCGAATTAACTGTGAAAAGCCTAAACAGTAGTGGTTCAACGGATTGCAAAAGTCATGGTTCATGGTTATGAGTCATGGATTGGATCATTTTTCGGATCGTCAAAAAAAAAAAAGTTTGCTTTTCATTTATTACTAAAAAGTCATCACAAATGAGGCATTTATTGCATCCAGTGGGGACATAATTTCTGATTATAACTACATGGTATTGTCTTTTTATGCACTGCACATCATAAACATATCATGTCTGAGAAACATCAAACAACAAACATGGACTGCGCTGCAGGTTTTAGAAATCAGTCCTCCATAAATGCGCTAAACACGCTCTAATATTTAGAAGACAACTGTTCTGGAAGTGTTGTAAATAAAACAACCACTGATTTCTAGTTGTGTCCTCTTTCGGGAGCAGTTTCACTTTCACAATGACACACAGCGTCTCCAGAACATGGCGCCAGCAATAACACTACAGCGAGAATAATAGTTTCGCCTTCTTTCTTTGTGTAAACATTTGGGCATTGTTATGACGATAAACCCACTCTGTGACGTAAAAAAGTGGGGGTGTGTTTAAACGAGTCATTTTAGGGAGGTGTGGACAAGTCCACCTTTTATAAAGTATATCTCTTTGGGTTTTGAGACTTTAGTCTTTACAACAAGGATATTATCTATGCACCAACAGCTTGTAACACTCCAAAGAGAAAGGAAAACTTGAAATCGCATCATATGGCCCCTTTAAACAAAAGAAATTAGGCTTTTCTCCTGTGTACTCTATACTACATCTTGAGGTCCAGTTCCTTCTATTACAACAGGCAAGCTCTGTTTACATGTAGATAGCAATCAGCCACCGCATGAAACTCTCCTGTGAATACTCATTACAGCAGCAGCAACAACGGTTACGGTCCGTTATCGCCGCTTATACAGGCATATGAGAGAGTGCAGTGTCATTGTCGGTTCTCCCTGGATTTTCAAAGTTGCTGCTGTAATTATAAATTGTAAATGCGGGCCAGAAACTGATAATGAGATTAACTTGGTGGTTGCACAGTGAGAGACTGCAGCCCGAGCTACTCCATAACTCATTAAAAGAAAACAAGAAACCTGCAGTCCTGTCGTCTTCCTCACAGATCAAAGGCTTCAAACAGAAAGCGGACAGTTTTTACCTACTGTGAGGGGCTGAAGAACAGCCATCTGTGAGCCAGACACGTTCATCTGAAAGCTTGCAGAAAAATAAACATCTCTACCTCGGTCATACGGCGTATGTATTCAATGACAATCAGTCAGTCTGAACTAAACACCTGAAATTTCACATGACTGGCTTTTCCAGGCAACATCAGCAGGTGGAGAATGACCCACTTATTCGCAGAGATTATGCAGCTTACCCAGCAGACTGGGCTTTTCCAGGGTGGGGTGCTCCTGTGCTGAGAACGGGCGGGTGAGATCACACACACAGACCCAGAACGAGGGGCTTTCTGACCCAACACAGGAAGCAGGAACAGGAGAAAGACCAGCTCAGCAGAAAAAAAAAGCACCCCACCCGTCCACTTCCCTCACTACTGTACTGTACAAACATCATCAGTCCTGCCTCACGTCAGTCCAGCCAGCTGTCAGAAATCAATTTTCTAATTAATGGGTAATATTTGCCTTCTGCAGCAACAATATAAAACACCTAGCAGACCCTCTATGAGTCAAATATTTTAAACTCATGTCCTGGAAAGGAAGAAATATATTAAAAGTTGCATAACTGAGAAAAATGTTAGATTTTTATAGGTATTTTTGGGGTATTTTTACAATAAATCTGGAAAATGCTTTGTCATGCGACAGGTTGATTTAACTTTCATTTTTCAGTATTTGGAGCACTAAACATCTAAAAGATATAAATTCATTTTATATGTAAAAAAAGTATTTTTTTATGATAATTTTTTTATTATTTAGTTTTGTTATTCTCAAAATGAACTGAAATATTTAATTATGAAGGCTTTTTCCCCACTTTCAGTTAAAATGTAAGAGACGGGTCAACAGTGTAATTACAACTGTAATTACAAATGTAATTATGTATAGGTATTGTTAAATAATAAAAAGGATAATGTAAAAACATGCATGTACCCAATAAGTGGATTATGATTCATTGGATTCCAGAAATCTTAATTAGTAAGAAAGCAATTTTAGCCAAATTTGTAGTAAACTACATTTACAACTACATCTACAAAGTAAACTACATTTCTGGAAGTTGATGATGCATAATTTATGTAATGATTTTCAATAATATTTTTTTTAAATGAGTGGAAACATTCAACTTTACTCTGCATGTTACATTTTGACAAGAAAACCAAAAAGGGAAAAAAAACATCTGAAAGAGAGAAATTAATAATTAAATTAATATGATTTTCAGAGCTTTCTTTAATTATTACATAGCTACAGCAGCAAACAGCTTCTACCAGTACACATGGTGGTCCTCATGTTGATGACTCAAGTGCACTGCGGTTAGGAGTCAAATATTTCAAAGTTACAGTTGCGGGGACAGAGGAGTGGTCTAAGCCATGCTAGAGTCAAAGCAACAATATTCACAAGAATGGCTCTATAATATACTATAAAGAATCTGTTACATTCTTTAAAATGATTGCAGCAGAAGGGGTAGACTGCGATGATTTAAGGTAAAGCTGTCTGATAACAGGTTCATGTCTAGATGTGAAAGTCAGCAAAGAAGGTAAATGAAGCATTCAACTCACACTGTAGACCGCACAGATTCGCTCGTCCAGGGGCCCTCTTGGGAGCCTAGAGGGGATATTAAGGAAAACTCTGGAGCAGAAAATACTTAAGGCCAAACACAGCAACAAGGTGGGAAAACACACATGATGCATGAAAGAAACTGTTCAGAAAAGAAAAACTGACAGAATTAAGCAAAACACATTTTTCCTCATGCAAATTAGCTAATTAGCTTGTTTTACCTGTTCTGTGTTATAGATTTTTTGCTGGGCCAGGTGGTCAGATTGGTACGTGTACTACAAATATTTTTACTGGTCTGATTAAAAATAACATACAGCCTATATAAATATAGCAATACACTACTATTTTAAAAGATAGCTCACTCAAAAAATGAAAATTCTGTCATTAATTACTCACCCTAAAATCGTCACATCTTCAGAACACAAATTACACAATATGTTTTTGACAAAATCTGAGAGAGCTCTTTGACACTCCACAGACAGCAGGGCTACTACCACAAACAAAGCCCAGAAATTTAACATCAGTAGTTCAAAGATAATACCAAAAGGCTACAACACATACAACGCATGCACTGCGCACTGATTACATTTGGAGGCAAGTATGCGTAGGAGTCATGAAACTTTGATATGTTCAAATAAATCACTCATAAAAAGTTTTGGTCATCTGGCCAACTTATAATCAGGTTAAATAATTGTTATTGACAATATTAACCAAAATAATTGAGACTATGATTTGTGTCATAATCAAGCAGCTCTATATGGAGGGCCAGAGAGCTCTCCTTGTAAGTTCATTACAAATCTTACGTTGTGTTGCGTAGCTGAACAATGGTCATACAGGTTTGAAATGGCATGAGGGTGAGTTTTTTATTTTGGTGAACTATCGCATACATTTTTTGGATTCAGTACCTTTTTTGTTCTAAAAAATGTCTAATTCTCATCTAGCCTGCTTTCATTTAAATGAAATTACAGTAATATTGTTACAAGAAAATAATAATAATAATAATAATAAAAAGGTAACAATGTTAATTCCATTAATGTATCCATGACCAATAAAAGTAAAACTTTCAAAAAAATACAAAAAAAAAATAAATAAATAAAAAAAATATATATATATATATATATATATATATATATATATATATATATATATATATATATATATATATATATATCTTACAGATCCCAAACCTATTAAATGTGTTTATCACTTTCAAGACATACTAAATGATATCCATCCCAAATCATTCTACACAGAAACTTTTACCTTGGAATGTTTAAATATGCCAATTGATTCATTAAAATGTGCTTTAATATTCTAAATACATAATACATTTTAAATATTTTTTTCTCTCATTTTTAAATTAGTCAAATTTAGAGAATGCTGTTACGTAAACAGTAAATTTAGTACTAGCAACACCAAGGTTATGGGTTTTATTCCCAAAGAAGCAACACCAAGCTTATGGGTTTTATTCCCAAAGAAATATTCAGTAAATTATGGAAATACAAATGTTTAATTTTGCAAAGCCTAAAAACACCAACATAAATGACAGCGCAATTCTGGGCCCAATAACTATCCGTCACACTTGCCGTTTTGCAGTGTTATTTCTCTGTTCCCCTAGCATTGCTAGCATGAGGTCCGACACGGGCTGAGTGGCGCAAACAGGAATTCACATAGTTGTCAAGACAACCCCCAGCCACCCCAGAAAAAAAGATGCAAACTACACAAACAAACGTCCTCAAAACTCCTCCATGTCTCAACCACACTTCACACCACTGAACAAACGGTGTCTTTTGAATGATGGAGCCATACTGCGCGATTCCTTCAAGAAAAAATAAAATCGTCATCCGTTGCAGCAAGGTTGTCATACACAAGAAGCTGATTGTGTATTAACATGCCGCTGGAGCACAGAGGATGGAGATGCGTCTTCCATCCCCAGCTCAGATCTGTCTGTACAACCAGGCTATTGTTGAGAGGGCAGGGAAACCCTTCCTCCTCCACTGCACCACAGGCACATACACACAGAGGGAGTTCAAACAGAGATAATGTACAGTTTACTGTAACCAGGCTAAAACAACAGCTGTTAGTTGCTCATTTTAACTTTCCCTTGGCGCCCCGCCATCAAACTTTCACAGTAATCTCAAGGTCTATACCCACGTCAGCCACAGTTTCAACTGGTTTGTAGGTTGCAGATTTATTTTTAGTTCTCCAGTCTCGTTTACTAAGATTTGCAATGACACGGCAGTCGAAGGGTCTAGCTTTCTCTGCGTTTCAAAATGATCCTCAAATTCTTCGAACACAAGCACATCACGTTTTGGAGTTACTCCAAAAACAACAAATGCAAATATTCACGGACGTTTTGTTATAAGGTTAATCTCTTATGCAGAGTGTATACCAGATAATTCTCAGCAAGGAAATGTTCGCAAGCAGATATCCTGTCAGTGAACAAGTACACGAAACCAGTCCATTGGGGATATATTTTTTTACATAGTCAAAAAAGGAAACAGAAAGCATTAACTGTAAATGCGTTTGGGGAATCTCCCACAGTGATTTAAAAACCCTAGAGAAAGCAACCATTGTCTCCGACTGTATTATTATGCATTGTTAGCACTGTGTCCCCATGTACACACAGACTAATTTAGTCTTTGGTCCGGTTATTTTAACTCCCAAAAACAATTAGACAGATTTTAGTGACTCACTGTGAATGCCAAACCAACACTTCAAGATATTTCCTTGCTTGTGATGACAAGTGGAAGTGACAGTAGAAGTCAGATATACAGAAACTGGCCCTTAAACCCACAGAGTCAAACAGCAGCTTGTTTGTCCAGCAACCAAGATGCTGACAGAGGGACACGGACAGTTACAACAGAAGGGCGTTGAGCTTTGGAGCCATAAAGAAATATCAACAGGACATTGAGGGCAAGCAAAAGTATGACAGTTCATCTCTGTGGGAAAGCACATAACCTGACCACTGTTTGTTTGAATTATCACAGAATTGGGTACAAATTCTCTAAAATCGTTGTTTTTTTTTTTTTTTTTTGCACAAATTTTGGTGTATTTTGCTTCCATAAAATGTCTTCATTCAGGCCAAAGGAAAAAATTACATTTAAGTATACACTATGCATTTTATCCAAACTGCACTATACTCATATCATTATGGATTCAAATAAATAATATTTAAAAGCTTGTGCGCTCGACCAGAAACCTCCAAATAGTAGCAGCTATTTACAGTGAACTTTACAGTTTTACTCGTATCTATAATATGAAGGGGTTTTATATATATATATATATATATATATATATATATATATATATATATATATATATATATATATATATATATATATATATAGCTCAGATATCAACTGAATTATATATAATTAACATTTTTATAACAATAAGTGATAAGAGATACCCCAAAACCCTTTAACATGTTAACAAAATGAAGCATGAATTTTGATCCCGGCTTTAATTAAATACCTCATCTGCATAACAACACAACTTTTCAGAAAACTTGTGAAGCAAAACGCGCACTGTGTCTCAACAAAGCGCTGTAATTAATCAACTAGGAAAATAATTTACCCCATTCACCTGTGGTGCAACGGCTTAGCTCAGCCAAAATAAATAAACAAATACAACTCTGTCACATTTTGCCAACTCTCATGAGATTTTTCGTTTTTAGACTCGTTCACCATTCACTGTCAGCGTATTGAAACAAATGCAGTGAATGGTGACAGAAGCTGTCATTCTGACTAACATTTCTAACGTGTTTCGCCCAGGAAACTCGGCCACTGGTTTATACCGCCACGAAGAGCGAGTGAATCGTGACACAAACGCATAAATATCATTTAATCGCGCTCTCTGGTTTTTCAAGAGAAACGAAAACGAGAACTAGCTTTAGCACTGTCACGCCGGCCCGGACGGATCAGCCCAAACCGGCCGCGGGTGACACCTCGGCTTTTGGAAAGCCACATAAACACTGTTACTACGCTGCTAGCACCTGCACGTTCAAGAAATAACCCCGACTAAAGCCGCAGCCAAACCCAAAGACACTGTTTGTGTTAGCCGGCACACGGTACATCGCACTCCGGCGCTGTCAAAACCTAGTGGCCCGCATGCCTGGACAGTTTTGGGCATCATAGGCACCTTGAATCTAACGCCTATGATGTTTTTAAAAAGATACCCGGGTAGGCGGCTCACTAGGTTTCGAAACACAACCACTCATACGGATTTGTGATGGCAAGATGCTTTCAGAGAAGGATACTGTGTCTGCGGCTGTTGAGCCACCGGCGTCCCCGGCGGTAGCGGCACTGGGGTCAGGGTGGCCCGGGACTGCCCGGTTCCAGGTCCAGTTCCAGCGGCGGCAGCGGCGGCTGGTTTCTGCACCGCTTTCGGCGGCAAACTCATCGCAAATAAAAAAAAACAACAAACGCGCGGCTTTACAGATATTTACAGTAATAAACTAGCTAGCGGCTAAACTGTGCACGTAAGAAAAAATATTGCTGGCGAGTTACGTCAACCCCGGGCCTTTTAGGAGCAGGTTGCCGGTGTCTGAGCGGATAGAAAAGCTTGAGCTAACAGGCTAGCTAGCTTATTGATAGAATAGCAGGCTAAAGTTAGCCAGCTAGCGCTTATTGTGGTTTATCTTCATTGCTGAAGGTTGGGGGGCTGTTCCCCCTCCCCGGCCGGGGTTTCCGAGGATCTAGTTGGCCTCTTCTTGCCAGGGCGATCTTGACAGGTGAGCCCCCTTTGAAAAATGAATAATACTTTGTTTACAACTGCTCTTTGACGAGAGTATCTCCACGGAGTGTGATGATTCCGTTCAACATGGCGCTGTGGCCGACTCCAGCAGTCCTACAGGACCGATCTTTCGTTTTACTTCGGGTGTTTTCGGGACACTTCGGAGAGTGGAATTTACAACGAGTGTATACGGAAGTACGGAACGCGCTATCCGGAACTCATAACCTACTTGGATGTCGGCCAGGGAACTAATAATAAACGCCCTAACAGCCAAAAGAAACGGCTTTAGATAAAAATGCGGTTTTAATGCCATCGCCGTATGTATATATATAATATGCCAACCATTTCGCGTGTATGGAGCCCTTCGGGCCCGATTTGTGATGTTACAGTGACATCTAGCGACCACAGCTGAACACGCAATTCAGGTACTAACATACAGTCTAGTCTCAACAATGTTACGTACTGTATAATTATCATAATGTTGTAAGAATTTATGAATTAATAATGCTCTCTTGTAACCAATCACCTACCACCTTCAACGCATTTGTATCCATAAAGGGAATAGCCTTTACTCCACAGAGAAAGTAAGCTCAAACACAATCAATTGGTAGACTGTTTATTAGTGCAAATGTATTCATTTTATTAAAGTAAAAGCAAATGTATTAAAGCTATTGCATGCTTTTGTTAACTCTTTTAAGCATCTTACAAAATTCATTTGAACGGTCTAAATGATAAACGCCATAAAGAGAATGACTGTAACAATTTTTTCCCTCGGTCTAAAGTATTTGCAACTTTTATTTTTTCACTGATTTGGAAGATATCAAAAATTATTGGACGATTTAGTGTGTTATACACTTTTATTGCGCAGGGTAATAGAAAGATGCAGTACAATATTCCAGGTCACCTGTTTTTCGGTTGCAAAGCTTAGGGTTACTCGTGAAGTGTCCTCTGACGTATTGATTTTTGAAGATTTGTGGGTCAACAGCGACGTTGCTTGGTTTTTTCCAGTTGTCAGTATCCTCAAGACTTGATTCCCAAGAAACAACGGGGCAATGACAGCGGATTACAGCTAGCATTTATCTCAGCAAGACCGTATGTTAGCTCAAATGTTCAGGCCTTTGATGGACTTTGTGTGCGCAAAAAATAAATAAATAAATAATTGGCAAATAACAATACATTTTTTAAGTGTAATCTATTTTCCTGCATTGTACAGTGCAACAATTATACTATATTCTAATAGTGTTTTGCTAATGTTCCCGTTAAGCTATAAAACATTATCAAATGTTTTTTTTTTAAAATGCACATTTGAAACAGTTATTATTACGCTAACATTTCAAATCATGGTGAATACAAATTTACTGGTATGATCAAAACATAGCATCAGCTTTATTTGTATAGATTTATATATGTATTTGGTACATATACAAGTGATTCCAGTAATATTATTGTTTGTCTGTGTCAATATCATTTTACAAAGTTTTGGGTACTTTGGAAACCGATGCAAATTATTAGGAAAGGCACACACTTCACTTTTAATTAAGACATTCAGTTTCTTAGAAACACACATAAATGAATGGATGGTTGTCAATTGTGTATAGATACTCCTCTGAAGAAAGGGAAAGCATCAATAGGAAATTCATTAACAAAATATACATTAAGCATCTTGAGACAAAAGTTTATTTAATAATAGCTTGAAGTTCCTCAGAATTTGACACTTTCATCCTAAAGAGCACCTTTTAGCTTATTAACTCACAAGCCTGAGATCAAATGGTTTCTTCAACCACTGAAAATCGGTTTGCGAGGTATCCGTGTGACTTTATAAGTGTTTAACCCAGGCACATCAAAACCTGGCGATAGCCTCTTTTTATTAAAGATGTAAAAGTTAAAAAGTTGCCCATCCTGAGATGCAAGAGAAACCGAAGCAGCATTAACTCTGAGCTGACATGGGTACACCTTCTCAAACACCACCCTGAACACCCTGTCCTGCAGATAACTGAGTTTCAAACTTCTGTACTTCATGGGAACCATAGTGTCTACTTGAGGTCCAAACTGCTCCAGAGACAGCACCCCATCCGCATCTGCTTTGATCTCATAGAACGTGATATTGCTATAAGTGAAGTAACCTATGTAGGGAGCAGGGTCCGGAGTGGGAACGAGAACGCGAGGTGCATCTCTGAAGGCACTTTCCATGGCAGGGATGAGTGAACTGTAGACTTTCGCCACCAGATCCTTATTTTGAGGTTTGGTTCCAGCCATCAGGATGACCAACCCCAGCTTCAAGCGAGGAACGAGGGAGACTGAGGCCGAATAACCATCCAGATCTCCATCTTTGCGGATCACGTCATAGCCCATCTGTTCATTGACCTCCCACGGTGTACCAGTTCGTTCAGCGAAGTAGCTATTTTCACAACGAAACAGAGGAGTTAGCATAGTTTTGAGGGTGTCAGGTTGGAGAACCGGGCGGTAGTATGCGCCCAGGAGCGTCATCACTAGTTTGGCCATGTCTGCTGGCGTGGAGTACATTTGCCCTGATGGTCTATACCAGCCGAGGTCATAGAGGGGTGCAGGACGCCCGCTTGAGTAAACGCCTATCGCCATCCGGTTCTCTATTTGAGAAGTGATTTCGAATCCAGTGTCCTCCATTCCCAGCGGCTGCAGGATATTTTCAGACACCCATCGCTGATAATCCATCCCCGCTACCTTCTTCGCCATCACGTGGGCCAGCAGGGAGAAGGCCAGGTTGC
Source organism: Puntigrus tetrazona (assembly GCF_018831695.1). Lineage (NCBI taxonomy): Eukaryota > Metazoa > Chordata > Actinopteri > Cypriniformes > Cyprinidae > Puntigrus > Puntigrus tetrazona. Next base: position 12,732,778 of record NC_056721.1, on the reverse strand, counting down.
TGTAATGGCATCTGAGGACAGCAGAGGACTAGAATTACTTCCTCTAGGGAGAATCCACAGGTGCATTCATTGCATCTGCGGTCATCAATTATTTACACCTCCTCTCATTCATTAAACATCTTCTGAATAGAAGTTCAAGAGGGAAATATACTATCTTTGTACTAGCTTACTTTGTTCCAGGGTCAGCCACAAGAACATCATCTTGTAATAAATCCACAGCAGCCTGAGTGTTGCCTTTCCACAGTAAAGTAGTTGCCCGGAGCCGCCTGGGTAAACCTAAAAAACAATAATGAATTCAAAAATTATTTGATATGGTGTGACCTTATCCACTTCATCAGAGATTCATTGTATCAAATGCGATTTAAAAGTAAAATTATTGAGGATGCACCAGTATTCATTTTCAAGCTGATTATTTTCGTGTTATGACTGACTTCCAGATATTAAACATGAAACATACAAAAAATATTACAATTTTTAATTAAAATGTTTTTTATTAAAGATGAACTTTGAAAACATGCTCAATTAAATATTACATTTGGGTTGAAATGTCCAGTAATACAAACCAATAACACACACATACGCACAATACAGCACCAAAACCGATATTAATTGGTATAAATTGTCTGATATTATATATTTATTGTGTGTGTGACCTTTTTGTCTTATTTTAAAATAGGAATTATTTATTTATATTAAATTATATAACATAACATTTAATTATTAAATTTAATTATATTAAAATAATATAATATAATGTGTCACACAGTGAGATATAAAATCACAAATGGGAAATAAGATATGAAAGTATATGATTACATTATATTTTCCCTTTTTTTTTTTTTTTTTTTTTTTTTTTACTCCAAGGCAGATTATTTTTTACTACACACTGGTTTGTAATGGAAGAAAAATATTCCATTGTAAAATTCCTGTCTGTTTCCTGCTGTTTCTGAATGCAATTAAGTGTACCAGTATAATCAGCGCCACTATTTCTGGCACATTATATAAACATCAGTTTGAGGTAAGCTGAGTACAGTATGTTAGGTCATTCCTTCAGGTCTAATCCGCTAGAGGCAAACCCACTTAGTCATGTTAGGCAACAGATTAGGGTAGCCGTGGAAATTCTTTATCTAAAAACAGTTGATCTAACTACAGGTTTTACCTCCTTTATTTTTACAGCACTAATTGTATGCATGCTAATCATCATCTATTACTGTTCTAAACACCACCTTGAGGTCCTCACCTGACAGCTGACTGGCCATCCTTCTCAGGGTAACTGAGGAGACGTGAACCTGAGCCTCTCTACTGCTCAAGCCGTCAGGGGTGGACTTGAGGTCATGATCCTTTCTTTTCCCTAGAGGGTTTTTTATGGTGAAGTTCTTAACATACTTCCCCAGAGGGTCATCCAAGGAGCTCACTTTTCCATCCTCCCAAAGTTTGTACAGCATCAAGGTGGGAAAGATTTTTGACAGGCTTGCAATTCTTTGATACAACCAAAACAAACAACAAATACGCTCATTAATACGCCATGAATATAAATATATGTTTATAATGTAAATACTGTATGTATATCTATTTTGAATTTTAAGGTAGCGGCATCAACTTTTAGATAAAAGTTTGGACATAATTTCCACTAAAATGAACGTTTATGGACTAACTGCAAATGTGACCTTAAATATTGTAAAAGTATAATCTAACTTTTGTAGTTAATTAAACATTATATGCATGTGCGCCAGGGTTGCCAGGTATGTGTAAGGAAATCAGCCTAATTGCAACATTTTAAAATCAGCACAATTCTCAAGGAAAACTGTGGACTTGGCAACACTGATATAAACCGGCACTGTAAAAAGAATACATAATTGAATTATGCCCTGTTATTTAAGCTTTAATCAACAGTAAAAGACCTAAAGCAAGAGAAAGTAAAGCATTATCATCAAATCATAAGCTACTTTAACTCACCTGTAAATTGTGTACTCATTTGTTGGGGGAGACGTGGGGTCACTTCCATTCCTTCTGCCGGAGTTACCGTTCCACAATACAGAATCGTTAAATATTATAATGGCGGATATGGCTGGCAGTTTTGTATCAATGCTGGTCCTCAAAAGCGCATCCACCTGGAGTAAATCATATTTGTTACTTTTCAGCATCGGACAGTTCTAGTCAGGAATCCAGACAGAAAAAGCCTGACCTTGTCCAAAGCTTCCATGAGGACAGGTATGGGGTGCTCCAGTGGCACAGGCTCAGGAAAACGTGGGCACATCTTCTCCTCTTTCACTTCTTTTGCATAACTTTTATCCACTGCAAAAGAAAGAGATTGCATGTTCTGACAAATACGTGTAAACATGTATCATAATGTCAGCGTGACCCAGATTCTTTTATGCAAACGCAACAATTAGGAATTATTTTGTGTTAAAGCCAGCACAAAACATTGAGGCTGAACATAAAATAACACGTTAGTGCCTGAATCACTCATATGCCATTTATCATTATATAATATAGTGCATTTGACACGAAATGGAGCATGTGGGCGGGTGTTACATACATACACATACATAATCATGTATTTTACACAAAGTTGCTTTTCTCTCTCTCCCCCTCCCCCTCCCAGCGATAATCAGGCTTTACGGCACACAGTAATCTACAAGCCACTATGTCGAGCTTCGGGTAATCCATAGACATCTCCTGCAAACCATTAATTAAGCACGAGGAGATCGAAAAGCCAAATGTAAGGATGTTCCCTAAAGCCGCTGTCTAGGCATTTCTAACCATTTAGTTTTTCTGTTTATGAGAAGTATGTATTCGCCATTCGTTGATTGAGATTTGATGGAAGTTCTTTCTATTGTACTGTAGCTCTTTTAATTTGCTTTTTAATTTACCTGGTTTTGCTTTGGGAAGCCTGTACTGCCAAATGAAACAGCCCGTCATTACAAAGGAGAGTAGCAGAAAGAAGACCATTCCTAATTTTGTCCATTTCACTTTCATCTTTGCAGTCTGGTGGTCTCCTTCTCCGGCAGGCTTAATGAGAAAGAACAGTTTAAAACAGACATGTGGTCGCACGTATGCATGTACACTGAATATATGTGTATTGAATCTTTAACAAGAATCACGAAAAATAACTTCTGCAATTTATATGCATGATAAAAAATAAACAGCACTGTGTGCTGCTCATGATGTTATTTACACTGCATTTTTTTTTACTGTAAATATGTTCTCAGGCTAAATGATAAAATGTCTTACCACAGGGTTTAGTCCTTTAAGACAAAGTCAGAGTTCCGTATGATCCTGACACAACTGTTGGGTCTATCCATGCAGAGACATTCAAAGTAGAATTCCATTAAAGCTGATAACATAGATGCATAACCAGAGCTTACTAGCCACTCACCAGCCATGCTTTAATCTTAACAATACCCCGAGCGCTGACTTCTCAGCATCCTCTCGGCCAACTGCAGGCCTGCACGTCATAATCTGAAGATATCCTTCTTTAAAGCCTCACTCCTGATCTTTACACATCCATTCTGCTCATTTTGATTTATTTTATATAAATAATTATATGTATGTTTCAAAAATAGACATTATGTCAATTAATATTAAGTTCCATGAAAATATTTAGTAATTGTCCTGCCGTAAATATATCTTTAAAACTTTTTGATTAGTAATCTACATGGCTAAGAACGTCATTTGGACAACATTAATGGAGTTTTTTTTTTTTTTTTTTTTTTTTTTTTTTTTTTTTGTTTTGCACCCTCAGATTCCAGATTTTCTGTTTAAACTTTAATGCAAATACAATAATACAATATTATTTTTGGTTTCCATTCTTTAATGATTAATATTGGGTATTATAATAGATGTTTAAACAAAATGCTCTTAGTTGATTATGCAGAGCACCATTTGCACAATGTGCTATTTGTCTTAATAGATTAGTACAAAAGAGTGTTATTTAGTAGTCCTGTATGTTTCATATATTATTTCTTACAAAAACAATTGCTGCATGTCTAATGTACCACACTGTGTTCCATGAAACAGTATTATTCTAATGACTCAACGTGAAGATAATCTTGCATTTTTCAACAGTTGTCACAAGAGGGCAGCAAATTCAATCGTATTATTATATATCTGTTCTATGTTTTTCCCTAAATCTCCATCAGAGAGCGACAGGCAACAAATTAAAAAAATAAACGCTTGTCAAAAAAAGGCACGTGCCTCTATAAAAGTAATTGAATTGCCCCGTTCACACAATATCAGATACATTGCATCGCTTACGTGCCTGGGAGCCAGTTCAATAATGAATCAGGCGTGAAGTGGATATCAGTGCCACAAAAAGAGAATTATTGACTGGTAGCCATTTGCTTGACTGAACTACTTATTTGATCTTGTCCTCCTGGTTTGGAAGCGTGGCAGAGAGCTGCTCCCCAGACCCCTGCCCTCGGGCTCCATGTCTAAACCGATAGCGAGATCAATACCATCAGCCTGTCTGCACAAGCTGTGACTGCTTGATGGTGGTTTTATTGTACCCACAAAATCCCATATCTAATAACATAAACATATGTCGATCTGACAGAATCAATCGTGTCTCACCTAAAGGTAGCAACATGGGACGGAGAAGCTCGGGCCGTTATTTTATTTTCATTATTGCATGTAATTATTCAGTTTCTTGCTTTTACGTATTCTTTGAGCCAATACTTTGACGACTTTTCCCCAAAACTGAAGACTTGGGGTGCTGTCACCTGATACCGTCCTGCTATTTTCAGAGCCTAATTCACAGAGGACCGCGTGCATGCTCCAGATATTAAATTACTCATGAAATATTCGCTCGTCCTCCAGGCCTCGTTCATCTTAACAGAAAACTCTGCTAAGTCCTGGAAATGTCAAAGAGAGCAAATCTGAGTCACCTCTGTGAGTAAGGTCAATTTTTCCAATTTAGAGCAGCAGGATTAGAAAGCCAGACCCATATCAGTGCGTGTTACTATCAGAAGCCATCAAAATGGCATGGTGGGGTGTCATGTTTGCGTCTGCATTCACGAAAGAGTCTATTTTGTGGGTCTGTGCTCTCATGGGAGAGTTTGGCGCAAGACGCACTGACCTTCTTTATGGGTCGCTGACCTTTTTTGAGCTTGGTTAGTTTCAGACTTTAGTGCTGAATCAATGACACGAACAGCACTGTGATTGATCACGCAGAACTTTACATAGGTAGTAATAAATAATTCGATTTAAAATTTAACTGTTTTTATTAAATATTGTATTTCCATTAACATTTTACATTTTATTAAATATGTTGAACATTTTTATTCTGTATTTGTATTCTATATTCTTTATGTATTTTATCTACAATTGACTATGTTTCTTTAAGGTAAGAGGTTGCAATGAATTTATTTAGCGATATTTAATTAAACTAATTTAGTGGACTAATTTATTTTCCACTAAACTTCTTTATTTAAATGTGTAAAAAAATTGTTTGCAACCACTTTCTTTAAAAAATATATTTTAGTGTATATTTTTCAGTGTATAAAATATATGTGTGTATAATTTTTATTCAAATAATTGAATTTAATTTCAATTATTATTATAATTATTTTAATTATATTTTATTTTATATAAAAATAATATATTTTAAATACTTTTTATTGTAATATGTTTACAAATTATTTAAAAAAATATTTAAAAACATATAGTATATAATATATATAATGTGGAAGTGTTTAGCTAGTAGTAGACTGGCTCATCTCCATCCCTGTCACATTATGACTGAACACTGAAGGCTGACAGACACATGGTCACTCTCCAAAATAACCCAGTAATCACTTACACAGATGAGTGGAAGTAAAGAGAAAATACTGTAGGCATGTTTCCAAGTGACAAAACAAAACAAAAAATTAACTGGAAATTTCCATAAAGCCCAGTGAAATGTAATTAATTGAAATTATTAAGCAGAACGAAGCCTTTTAGTCACCATTCGGGACAAAAATAATCTCCGTTCCACTATTATGACTGTAATTATAGAGTGCCACTGTATAATGCCACTGCTCTCTTGTGAGCTGAAACGAGGACCTTTTGTTCTCTTATTAAAACACGTGCAGTTTAAAATCACGGTGTAATCGATTGGTTTAACAGTGCTTCACGGTCGTGTAATAACCGACGTGATACATATATATATATATATATATAAATATATAACAGTCAGTGATATGAGCCAGAGTAAAAACCAGTTTCATGGTTCAATTCATGACCCACAAGTCAAGACAGATTAGACCTGATTGGGTTGTTGGTGCCATATGTGACCTACAATCTGCGCTCTGCTAGCATTAGTAGACAGGAGGGTCGCCAATCTCCCTGGGCACAGGTTTCCATGGAAACGACCCCTGGATTCTCTAGTCTGCCGTTTTGCAGTCCTCACTCATCTTGAGGCTGAATTATCCTAGATTCCTTTATGTCAGTTCCATATTCTTCTGCTCTATTTCCTCCCTCTCTCCCTAACTCTCCATCTCTCTCGTTCCCGTGGTCTTTCCTCTCTTGCTCTTGCTAAGAGCTCTGTTGTGTGTCGTTCGGATTTTTGCAGAAACGTGTATAATCATGCTCTATTTTTAATGAGGCATTACGATTTTCCTCTTTGCAAATGCGCAGTACGGTACAGTCTGTGTCAATAAACCTTCCTGCATAGATTTTTTTAACCGATTGTACCAAAAGAAAAAATAACATTTATAAACGTAACCACGCTATCAGCTTTGCTCTTCAGGATCTGAAACGATATGTTAAATGCAGCGGTACACTAGGTGAGGACCTGAAGTACTAATAGAGGTTCTCACATGGGAGTCAAAGACCAGGAGCGGCGGTGTCGAGAAACGAGGCCATTTGTCTTCTTCACACCAGCCCCTTGTGTGATCTGTCAGCTTTGTAATCTTCCAAACCATAAAACTGCAAGTGACTCAAGGGAACGGGGAACTATTTGATAGTCGATCACATGCATTAGTCTATAAATCCACCCCCTCAACCCCCCAGCACATCTTTCACCCAAACTCCAGGGGGCACTGTTGGTGTAATATGAATTTATAGTGTCATCGATCAACCGAGAAATTACAGGGAGAACCACGTGACTTGTGCATCTAATAGAAGCGCGCTACTAATGTCAAATTTAGAAATAAATACTTTTTATTTGATTTGAATGCCGCAGTGCAGAGTGTCTTTCGCGTGACTTCCTAAGTTGTTTATTAGTTATTAGTCGTTTAATCATCATTTAATATTACCATTTGCTAACATATATAGAGCAAAATACCTCTATATATATAAATAAGGGAAAAATACCTTTTAAAACGTTTAAAACGACATTTAATTAATTTTATTATTCCAGTTGTATTTTTTAAAAACAATTTATTTATTTATCATTATTTTACGTATTAACATTAATAATTTTTAAAGAAAGTAAATATATCATATCACATTATTCCAGTCGTATTTTTTAGAACAATTTATTTTTAAAAGTATTATTATTTTATTTATATTAATATTAATAATTTTAAATGAGAGCAAATTAATATATTTACATTATAATATAATATAATATAATATAATATAATATAATATAATATAATATAATATAATATAAAAGTTTTTTTTTTTTTTTTTAATCTCGTAGACACTAGTGATTATCACGGTGTTGAGCATCATTCTTGTCATACAGTCATTCCCGCCCCCTCGTCTGCGTTTCGTTGGTTTCGTCCAAACTTGCTTTAGTTCTTCCAGTCCGATGGGGTTTATTCGAGTGCTTGTGATCATAGTGTTTTCACAGATGGCCCGCCGGACAAGTTTTCAATGAATATTCTAGGTCTTTACAGTCAAATGCCCAAATTCACGGCAATTATGGATATAATTCGTTTGTTATGGATAATACGAATTGTGTGGGCTGTTGAAGGTAAGAGCATGTGTCTGTGTCAAGCGTGCGTGCTCTGAAATGTCTGTTACTTTTCACGCGGCGTGATGCTGACGAGGTTGATTAAGTAAAGAGGACACTTTTTAAATAAAGCCGCCGATACCGGTGTTTTATAGTCATGTCACATTATCTTAAGTTGAAGGCATTCGTTTCCATTTAAGCGCGCCCAGAACAGGTGCACTGCAACTGTCTGTGGGTGTAAATGACTTAGAATGGCTTTCCTTTGGTCAACTGTTATCCTCCGTGTGCATGACTTCATTTCTTTGTGACACAAAAGATTTTAGACAGATTCCGTTCACTTTCATCAAGTAGATGGTGACCGAGGCTCATTCTGCCATGCATCTCCTTTTGTGTTTCGAAGAAGAAAGAAAATCGTACAGATTTGGAACAGCGCAAGTAATTTAGCAGCTAAAATAAATGAGGTCTTGTTATCAAGTCTCTCTCTCTTTCACAGAATGATATTTAGCAAAATCTGACAACGTGCAGGCTTAAATCTAGTGAGCTGTCTTGTAACTGAAAGCATTGTAGGTATTATAGAGTTGTAAGGATGCTTAATAGGTGACCAGAATTCTGTCTAGCTAGGCTTTGAGTGCTACTGTAATTGAAAATCTGTTAAAAAAAACCCATCTAGTCCTTTTCGAGGCACATTTTATCTATCTTCCAAGCTCTTTTTTCTGTTACTACACGTGGGCCATTATCTCAAATCTGTGGCCGAAGATCTGCATCAGCACCTCATCACCACGCGAGACCTCCACGAGAGCTGCAAGGACCTTCATCTTTTTCTAAACTCACACTGAAGTCTGTCCTTAATACATGATCGAAAAAAGGGCTGTAATTATGACCGCAAATGTGCTTCGAAAAAATTCTCATGAGTAGTCACTAGATTCTTCATCCGTGGTTCTTCCTGTCCATTGTATCTTGGAGTAGGTTCTTGCTGGTATGATGGACCTGTTGCAGCAAGACATAGGAGGAGAAACGGTATAATTGTTACGCTTTTTTCTTTAGAGCGTTGAGCTTCTTTGATATCATCATCTTTTTCTTAATCGCTCGTTTCATTACTTACTCTTAGAAATAAATGTTCCTAAAGGGGGTTAGTGATGCCACTGAAGAACCATTTGGGTTGAAACCGTCCGTGAAGAGTTCAGTTTGTTCTTTAATGTGAGGAACATCTGAATAAGAACCTTTTTTCCAAATAATGTGCAATGGAAAGCCATCAGTTCGTCATGGAACTATAGATGCCAGCGGAGATTTTTTTTTTTTTAAATAGCGTAGTACTAGTGATTAATTTCTATTTGTTACCTGGAAATTTCTGTTTATAATGTCATGTGCGAGTTTTGCTTTGTCTATTATGCTGTTCTGATGATTCACTATAAACAGTGCCAACGTGATGTTTAGCCATACCCTGAAAGCACAGCGTCCATTCCTGTTTGTTTGGTTTTGTCTGATGGATGTGAGGAGTAAAAGCTCATTTATCACACCTCAGAGCAGATACAGATCTTGGGAGGGAAATAATTGTTTACAGCATCGAGAAACGCACGACTGAAGACATGGATATTTCCTCAAGTAAGTGAGGATGTCTGTGTGAATTAGACCCCGCTTTGACTAATCTAATGAATCCGTCCCGTTTCAGTTTTGTTATCTGGGTTCTTCGTTTGCCCAAGGGCAGTGAGTAAATGATTTGCTGTAATGTGAAGAAAATACATGGCTGGACCGCCACTTAAGCTCCCGTTCTGTTTTGTTCTGTCAGTCATGTCGTAAGCTGTAATGACTGTGCGGGAAAAGCAGACCCCCTCAGCTTTTGTGGAGAAAGTAGTGTGCATAAATTAAAGTGGCTGTTTGTTCTGTTAGAAATACGCTATTTATTGTTTTCATCTGATCCATACTGTATATCACCACATGGGATGGGTAAAGTTTTTTTTTTTTTTTTTTCACTGATAGGTTTTTGAGGAGTTAATTTTTTTTTTTTTCAAAATTAAAAATGCAGTTCGTACATAATGGCTTGAATACACATCTTTAGTTTAGTTGTAAAATGTCATTTCATATGACTCCCTTCCAGATTATAATTATATAATATAGGCATGTAATTAAGATGATCTTAAACCATAAAAATATATTATTTGAAACTTAACTGAAGTAAAAAAACAAAAACAACAATGACTAAAATGTTATAAAATCTATACACGTAAAAACTCCCCAAAAAGCAACAACATTCCTAGTAAACACATTCAATTAATGAGAAAAATATTAGTAAAAATGGAATAGTATTATAATATTACTAGAATAACAATGCTCTCAAGTTACTACAAATGTTAATTAAAAATTATTATCCTGGGAAGCAAAAATTATCCTGTTTTAAAAATAAACACATTTTAAGAATTATATTCACCTGTGTTCAAGGTTTAGTGGAAATGTGGCTTTTTATATGGTAGTTACATGCACATTTTTTTTTATGTCTGCTATTGTCTCTTTCAGTAGTTAGTTTTAAAAGCAACTTAAAACCATTGTACATATTTTTCCTTTTCTCTATTGTGCACCCTCTTGTATGTCATGGACTAAATGTCAACCTGGGAGTTTTTTCATGACCTTAATCAGAGTATGCAACCACCAACTTTTCCCCCTGCAAAAACAGCAGCCATTTATCCCAGAAAGCACCTGGGTTTGATTGTTCGATCGTGGGACGCGTATGAGCGCAGGGTCCGTGCGACGTGTGTCGTGCAGTCCTCAGTCCTAGCTGCACTCCCCCCCCCATCCCTCTTTATTAGGACTAAGACCTGCCTTTGGCATCTGCGACATCTTTCCGAGCCTTTACATAAGCACGGCAAACCTGACCAATTTCAGTCAAGTCAGACAGCGCCTCTGCAGAGCGACAGAAAGGACAAACCGCCTCTGAATCAATGAATTTATGGGTGATGGGAAACTGGGAGTTTCCATATGGCCACTGATGAAGTGACAAGATTTTGTCCACAGGCTTGTGAGGAGGTCAAAATGGTGAAATTATCAGGTATCCAAGAGGGACTTGCCATCTGCTTGACAATTTAATTATCCATCTGTCTTTCTGTCTTGTTGAGTGATCATTTTGAATAAAATGAGGTGAAATGGATTGTCCTCTTAATGTTAATTATTAGCCAGTTTGATGAGCGCCGTCATATTGATTTACATTCCTGCTATTTTTGAGTGCAGAGATGAGGCTACGGAACAAATTTGGTTTGTAAACACTCAGAATCTCATTTAATAAAATGTCAAAGTGTCAGCTGTTATCGAGGAGCGATAACTCTATAACTACCACACATACGTGGGCAGATGGGTTTTTTTTAAATGAAGAGCATAAGCAGGGTATAGTGGTCTGTGTGAAGGGTTTAAAGAAGCGAACCATCCATTTTATGCAAGTTTTTAATGTTGTTTAGGGCAAGGAAATAAGCAGCACACAGGACAGAATGAAACTTCTCTAGCCTCTCTCAAAAGTTGAAGAGAATAGGAGAAAATTGTACTTTTAATACTAAAGTTTTCCAATTAAGTTTTCTGTTAGCAAAACTAAAATGCATTTTTATGAAACGAGAGCTAGTCCACATTGTGAGTCAAGCGACACAATAGATGCCCAAATGTTTATATCGGGGACATTACAGACCTCGGAACGTCGCCACTGACCAATCAGAACAAAGCATTTCTGAGCTGTGGACTGCAGCAGTTGGGATTGTGAAATGCCCTTCATTTTCTCATTTTTAATGGTAACTTATAAACCTTTAAAGACAGACCAGCTGTCAGTTCTGAGATTTTTTTATTAGTGGTATGTTATAATATAAAATCTTTGCAAATGAGCGTTAAGCTCCACCAATTCCCATCAAACACCAAAAATGATGTCATCTGGTCATTCTCCCCACCCTCATGTTATCATAAACCCCTAAGACCTTTATCTTCAGAACATAAATATCTTAATTTGTGTGTATCATTCACAGGGCCCTATAAAATAGTTTTTTATTTTTTGTCAAGAAAACAGTCTAGAAAAAAAATGTCTAATTAAATATAACTTTCATAAATTAATTTAAAGTTTTACAATAATGACATTTTTATGGCCTTATCAAATATCTTTTTCTGGTAAATGTACCTTTAAGAATAATGATTTAGTTCTACTTTTATTAGTAGTAGTACTATCATTAAATCAAGTAATATTAGTCACAGGTCCTTCAAGTTAATAATAGTTTTATGAAGTAATTCTCCTGGAGATTGGTGATGTGTTTTTGACAATAGTCCATATCACATGTACTGACCTCGTTTAAATTATACATCCAAAATTTGGTAATATCAGTGACATTTCATGTTATACAGTAAATGCTGCTTTTATGACTGGGTTTCGTAATTCCGCTATTTAAGTTAAAGTTTAAGATAAAATGCACATCAAACACGTTTTTCGTCCTCTTTGACATAAACTTTTTAATTTGACATTAGCCTAACACAGATAAATCGAGTCCAGTAGTTCCTGGTTCTTGTCTGATGAAGATTTATTTGAGCATATGGCTCTATTCTGCATTATTGTGTTGTTTATTTGATGAAGATTTATTTGAGCACATGGCGTTATTGTGTTTGTGCTTCTTTGATTGAGATGTATTGGATAGTACGGTCCATTAAGCATTTTACACGAGTCAAATCTGCATGCCACCCAAGCTGGAAAGATGTTTATCTCGCTGCTACAAAAAAAAGATTACTATTTATTTTTTTCGTGTTTTTATGCCAGTCCATATACAGACTGGATATTTAAGTGCATTATAAATCTGAAACCTGGCTCAGTCACTATACTCACAGGTGTCTAATGGACTGCGTGCTCAAATCATATTTTCTTTCTTGAAAACGAATCTGGAAAAATTGCAGTCATTGACCTAGAAGCTTTACATTCCGAAATGAACTTAATGAAAAGAGAAGAGAGATCCCTGAGCTAAAAAAATCTCTATTCAGAGTGATTAAAAATCAGATGAAAAGTTAATTTGCTTCTATAGCCCGAAGCTGCTAATTTACTCTGATATCCACCAAGGATCTGATTTGCAAATGGATTGTTGTTGAGTGATCGTCGGTTTTCAGTCAAAAGCCTTCTCAAATGGAGACATTGGGAATAATCTGTATCCATGTTCTGTATTTGTTGGTATTTGATTTTAAGATTATAGGTATTCATCTACTTAGTAATCTTTTTAAATGGAGAGAATTCGCCTCAGGACGTGGCTTCCGTGTTGTTTTTTTCATGTATAATTTTCTCCCGCATTTTCAGGTATTGAATGTCTCAAAGCGAGCAAAAATGATTATGAATGGACATCCTAGATAATGAGCTGATATTGCATAATCATAATACCCTCAATAGTAACAGACGCAGGCGCTGTTAATACACAGCGGTTTTGCCGTCAGAGCAGAAGCGCTTTTATTCCACAGAGAGCTGACATAAAATATTGAACTTCAAAAAGCTCATGACCTACTTCTCCACTATCCTCGATTTTTCAAACTATGATTATCTGACAACACAAGGGTACATGTTTTGCTTTTATTTCATTTGAATACCCGGTAGTTAGTCTTTTTGATGATCGTCACCTCAATAGAAAATATGTATGCATAATCATAGTCTTGTGATTCTTCTTATAACGTCCACCTCCTCATACATTAGTCATGCAGACTGAATTTGCATTCAGCATATTTAGTGCATTCAGATTATTTTTCCAGTAATGTATTTTTCATTAATAATTCATCAATGTACCTTTTCTGCATCATTTTTTTTGCTCATTTTCCGCACCTTTGACTGAATCAATGAAGTCTGAAGCAAACATACACTACTGTTTAAATGTTTGGGGGCAGTAAGAATGTTTCATTAAAGAATGAGTACTTTAATTCTGCATAGATGCAATCAAATTGATCAAAAGATATTTATAAAGCCTGTTCTTTTGAACTTTTTATTCATCAACGATTCCCGTGCGCAATGTTTTTCACACAAATATTAAACATTAAGTACGAAACTTTTTGAAACGTGTGATGCTGGAAATTCAGCTTTGTGTCACAGAAATAAAATACGTTTCAAAATATATTAAAATAGAAAACATTTGCTTTAAATTAGAATAATATTTTTACTACTTAATATTTTAATGCTCTATTATTATTATATTTTTTAGCAGATGTGTTATAATAGTCTGCGAAAATCTTACAGGGTCCAAACGTGATTGGGTTTGGCCTTTAAATAAACCTCAACAAAATTGCATAGAACGTATTTAATGTACGACAATCTGACCCTCACTGATGTAAGTGACCCTTACGATTCAGACTAAATATCTACTAAAATATCTGTCACAACCTCTACGAACTATGAATGCCAACAGGTTTCTCTTTTTCCAGAACCAATGGGTGTAATATTCAGTTAATTAAAAGGTAAAAATGTAGACCGACCAATCCCAAATGAACTGTGCTGTGTGTCACAAATGATCGCATTGTTTCAGCGGGGATAAAAATCAATAGTGCGAAATGTGCTTCAATGGCCTATATGTTTTCTCAGTACACCCACCATTGGCAGGTGTGTTTAATTTTGGCCTCTGAATGTGACCGGTTTGTCCTTTTCGGCTCCTGGCCCACATTGCCATAGAGATGAGAGTTGTAAATTGGGAAAGCAGGGGATTAGTGTTGGGTCTGTAAACTGTGAGCAGGCTGCTCCACTGACCCACTGCTCATTCAGCGCCATCACATTTGGCTCCTGTCTGCGAATGTTAGACAGTCACATAGCAGAGATATGCAGGGGTTTATATGCAAAACGTCCTCCTGACGTCTGCTCAGAATCCTGACATAACAGAGTGAGACTGCAGCGAATGTTTTACTGCCACTGTACCATAGACACGTTTCATCGATAGGTTTTGTAGGTCAGTAAATCCCAATTCCGTATCTGACAAGAACATTTTTGGAAAATGCTTGTTTGATTTCTTAAATGGTTAGCTCCTCCCTCAGAAGGGAATATTTTGTCATTGTTTACTTGCATAATGTCATTCCAAATGAATTTCCAAATGAGTCAGGAAGTCAAAATGTTTTTTCTTTGTCCATTAAAATTACATTCACTGGCATTAAATGTTGTTTTGTATGACAGCGTTTTGGTGGCACATTAAAGGAAAAAAAAAAAAAAAAAATTCAAAGATTTCGAGAATGAAGTTGAAATGTTTTGTGAGTGTCTTCTATCTTTTTGCGCATGCAAATGGCCCGGATTGATAGCAGAATATAGGCTATAGTCATACTAACTGTTTAAATTCACAAAACATTTTTTTATTCTTGCAATTTTTGGACTTATTATCATAATTTTCACTTTATTCTCTACATATTGTGACTTTAATCTTGATAATCTGAAGATTGTTGTTACAGTAACTGAAACTGCAAAAAAAAAAACAATTAAAAAAGAAATTGGTAGTTAAATATAAATCGTAAAATATAAAATAGAATATAAAATATTAAGTAAAAAAACTCACAATTTTGTAAAACAATGAAATGTAAAATGAATAACAATAAAAAACAACCTAAATACACAAACAATACTAGTAAATAAAAACCAAACATGTAAAAATGCAACAAATGCATAGAAATAATGCTATAAAAAATCTTTTATGTTCTACAGAAGAAACCTCATGAGGATGAGTGTTTGATGGCAGAAAGTGTATTTTTGCCTCAACTGTCGCTTTAAGTTTACAGCGAAACTACAAAACCGTTTCCTGCTTTCTATATGTCAGACTTGTCATCGGTTGCAGACTGGTGCTATTGTTCTTTTGAAGATGGATTGTGAGTTTACACACTCAGACACACTGCGACAGTCCCCGTGGTCTAGTGAATGTTTTAGCATCCCACCCACAGGTTGACTGACAGATCTGGAGCACGGAGGATCAATGCACTCTGTCCTGTTTCTGGATGCAGAATTCTGAGCATGTCCTCACACTAGTTCACACGTTCACGACGTGTCGTAGCTGCTCACTGCTGGACATGGAAGCTATTGATCAGTTTGGAATATCTATTACGATCAGCGCTGTTTGAATCCATTATGCACTGGGGACATGCTGTTTCAGTTGCGTAATCATGTTTACGTTTACACCTTTTCTCTTTTTAGCACTCGAGCTATGTATATGAACTGAACAACGCTGGTCAGATGTTTTAGCTTTAATGAGATATCATCTGCGCAATATCACATTTATCTGATTAGTGATCAAGCTGGATGTGCATTCAGTTCATTTATTTCCAGGATAAGATTCGATTTTAAATCTTGATTGTCAGACTTTTGGGTCCTAATGTATGTCAGAAACCTAAACGGTGTATAATATTAGTTTTTTGTGTGTTTATGTGTACGTGTGTTGGAAATATTTGATATAATGGAATGTAAGACTGGAGGGATCTGCATAGTTTATGAGGGTTCGTGTGTTGTGTATGATCAAAGCTTGATTTAATTAACTCTACATTAATTTTTCAGTATGTTTCAAGGGCAATGTTTGTGCTTCTTCCATCTGAATAAAACAGACAAGAAGACAGCATTGGAGATCAGGACAATAAAAAGCATTATGAAGTGAAAATGTACTGTATATTAAGGCTCTAGAATAAGAATAAAAAATAAGGAATATTTTTTACCTTTTTGAGAGGAAAAGATTGAAATGTTGTGTTGATTGTGTTAATAACATGTAACCAAAATAAATGAGTTGTACCAAAGTGCAATCAATTATCAATAATGTTTTTGTTAGAACATCATGGTTCGTAGATAAATTGAAATTCACCAATTTTGATTGGTAAACACACTCTACATTTATCTTTAATATAGTCCACATTCACAGTTTCTGGTTTATTTTCTAATTGGAGATAAAGAAAAAATAATTCTTGATTCAGTGAGAGAGTTGGCTGATTCAGTGTCTGATTCAAAATGCTAAAAGTGCAGTCACATTACAAATTTTCCCAGGCAAAATTCTGTGAAATGTTCTCGAGTTCTGTGTGAACGATGCTTTATGCATTACAACTCTATGGACAGAGGACCTTTTTTTTGGCAGCGAAAATTCACAAATGCGATTCCACATAAACTCGGACAAACTGTTTTGTTCTACAGAAAGTTGCTTGCTTTGAAAGTGACTTCTTTGTGAATGCTGCTTTTTCCTTCACAGCTTTATTGACAATGGACAGGAGACATTTTTGCCAACATAAAATTGCCGAAATGACAAAAATGTGGTTGCGGCTTTACTGCCGATCTTTGTGAATCTTTTTGACTTGAACTGGTATGTAAGAGTCATTGGTTATTGAAACCAGAAATCGCAGCTCATTCTTTTTTCGCCTTTACATAGCTACAGAAAACTTTGGAGCGTAGTATAACCAGATTATATTTTTCACAAAACCGCACAAAGCCTTTCTCCCTAGCTTTTTTTAATACTTACTTTCAATCTTTTTCAGTTGCAATCTGAAGCCCTGCCTATAATGAAGTTCTAGATGTGTATCATCCAGGTCTTTTTATACATATATCTCATATCTCATACGTCCTGTAGCAGGGAAAGCAGCAGCGCGGCCATAAAAAAACATTAAGCGTAGCTCATATAGTAGACTCTCAAGAGCACCCTCACAAGAGCAAATTAGGCTTCAAGTATTCAGCTTCTTAACCACAAAGTGGTGTTTTCCCGATTCGGTTTAGATTTGCGACCAATAGTGTTTACCAGTTTCTCCACTTAAAGTTTCACTGTTGATGTTTTCTCTCTCAGTCACATCTAGAGCGAGGATTCTATGTTTATCGCGACAGAAAAATCAACATTCCTTAATCCTCCCTACGTGCTATGATGTTGTTGTGCCATTATGTACGGGTATTATTCATCTGCATTTAAATTCCATGCTATGCTGCATATAACATTGCCCATGAAATAGATGACACGATGTCCTCAAGAGAGCGATTTGGTATGAGGATGATGAGGTTCTGGGGATTTGGGGTGTGTGCTTGTGTACACACTTGTGGCACGGCTCAGCATGTGCAAACCGGGCGAAGAAATGAATAAATAACAAAATGTGGGACTGAAAGTTGCGCCTTGGCACGCTGACCTAAAATCCAGTGAAGACTCGCCATGTTTCCCGTGGGATTAATCCAGTGTGGCATACAGAGTGTAGCGCAGCCTGTAAGGATTATATGTACTGGACTTGGGCTCCCGCTGCCCTACTTTTCATTAAAATATCGAGAGAGAGAGAGAGGGAGAGAGAGATTGCATGAATGCCTGGACAGATGGAGTGGGGGTTTGATTAAACAGTGCACCAAGTACTGGGAAATGCTACAACTTTCTCTTTCAACGCACAGACAATTGTAAATGTGCTGGTTTTCATTATATTGTTGCATGGATGTTTTATTTGAATGCACGAGGCTGTATTTGTAATCGTGTTTTGCGCTTTTTTGTTTGACCCGTGGGCTTATAAAGTCTAAGAGGATTGTTTGCTTCCTCTTGTATTTTCCTCCCGGCCTCATCATATTCTCACATTCACAGCACTAAACACACAGCGATGGTGCAGTTCCTGAGAGAAATATCTTTGGTTGCCCCTGAGCTGCAGAAGCTGCTGAAATATAAATGAGACACTTAATGGCTGAGGCTGTATTGAGCCAGTGTTTACAGGGATCCCAGGATTGTGTGTCACGGGGCTTCTGGCTTCGATCTCAGGAAGTCCTCTTGCCACTTGCCAAATCCCGATTCATAAATGCCACGGGGAGTCTGTGTGTCACACTGGATGTGTTTATGTTGCCTTGACTGAGGCCCATATACCCGGGCAGGACCCCCATAGGTGATGGTCCCTCAAGACATGAAAAATGCTCAGTCACGTTTCTTATATACATAAAAATAAATAGCTATACACCGTAGTACAGCTTTGGACAGATGGTTGTACTCTAACTTTTCTAAATATTTGGGGGAAAAAGTTTCCCGTCTCTGTTCTGAATGTTTCATGCTATTGGTTTATGGGATTTTCAGTTAAGACCATATAAAAAGCTAAATTGGGAAGTTTTGTGTTTTACTTTTAAAAAAGTTTTTTAAAGTTTTAGGTAAAGTTTATTCACGTTGAGGCTGTCTATATTTGTGTTTCTTAACACTGAAATAAAAATGGCAGATATAGCTACAGCAACAGAAACAGAAATGCTGAAGAATCATCACTGCACCACCTGCCTCCAACTTTCATATAGTATGTATTTTTTTCATATTTACGTTTTGAAATGGCCTTTCACATGATGGCCTTTGAAATTATTATTAAACAAATACAAGACAACCTTAGCATCTCACAGTCCAAAATTTCCATTCATCATGTGCCAAATCTGATTCAAAATAGTTGGGCATTTACATTTTATGTTGTCTTTTTTTCTTATTTTTCCATTAATATTGAGAAATATATTGGATATGTAATTGTGTATTTTCATTTTCCTTAATTTTATGTTCAGACTAAAAAAAAGGAAAGTTAACACTCCTAGTTAAATAGCTTTTTCTGCTGATTTTAAAATTTATATTAGATTTCCTAATGTACATTTATAACGTTATGATGTTTGTTTATTTATTTATTTAGACAAACTATTTTATAAATTTAAATTGACTGCAAGGTGGGGAAAAAAAACATCTCTGACTTTTAATATCAATGCATTCCTAATTTGTTCATTTGTATTTTGCTTCCTTCGGCCGGCTTTAAAGCACTACAACAAATCTTTTGCACTAAAATCCTCCCTAGAGTCTCATTATGCTGATTTTGGCTGTGTGCAGTGACGGTTGTACCTGGCTAAATAATTAAAAATGTCAGACCAGAGTCATGTTTTTGAACCATTTTGTCCAATTTGCCATATTGAATAGAAAGGCACCCTCTGTCATCCGGGGCAATTACAAACTAGATGTGACTGGAAGCAGATGTTAGAACATGGTGTGATGGATAACACTTCCTATCTAGTAATGGCCATTTGTAACATTTGATTAACAATAAGAGTCAAAAATAGCGAGCTATTACCGCTGTGAAATGGGCAACTGTTATTTTGTATCTCGGTGTGAGTCATCCTTCATTTAACATTCAGAAAAGCTATCCATTATGCATCATAATTACTGTTAAGAGACTTGAAGAACAATAACCTCACAAATGCTCAAATGTTCAGAAAAAGGCTCTTTGTGGCAGCATTTTAAACTTACGGGTTTTTGACATGCGTTTCTTTTCAGATGTGTTGATGGACTCCACGACAGCGACGGCAGAGCTGGGCTGGACGATATATCCATCACTGGGGGTGAGCCTTATTGAAATAATTTAGATGATCAGACCTAGCTTAAATGAATAATTCAGCGCACAAATTCAGCGTGACTCATGCGGTGCAGAAATAGATGTTGAATGAATTCCAAATTAGATTATTTTTAATGCAATCCATGGCGTTTGTCTCATTTCTGCACATTTATACTTTAGGTGTCGTAATGTGTCTGTAATGGTGCGAAACCACAAACCAATGTTCCATAACTATGCAAACAGCATGAAAAACAAGCTTTTACTATTCGAAGCGCCCGTTGCTTATTCAAATGTTATTGTCTGTGCAGTGGGAGGAAGTGAGTGGCTACGACGAGAAGATGAACACCATTCGCACCTACCAGGTGTGCAACGTCTTCAACGCCAACCAGAACAACTGGGTGCGCACCAAATACATCCAGCGACGAGGAGCCCAGCGCATCCACGTGGAGATGAAGTTCTCTGTGCGAGACTGCAGCAGCATCCCGAACGTCACCGGCTCTTGCAAGGAGACTTTTAATCTCTATTACTTCGAGTCTGACAAGGACGTAGCCTCCAAGGTGTATCCCGCCTGGATGGAGAACCCTTGGATCAAGGTGGACACCATTGCTGCCGATGAGAGTTTCTCTCAGGTGGACCTGGGAGGCCGTGTGATGAAGATTAACACGGAAGTGCGCAGCTTCGGACCGGTGTCCCATAAAGGCTTCTACTTGGCCTTCCAGGATTACGGAGCTTGCATGTCACTCATCGCCGTGAAGGTTTTCTATCGCAAATGCCCCAGAGTTATTCGGAACGGGGCCATCTTTGAGGAGACCTTGTCAGGTGCGGAGAGCACCTCTCTGGTGTCTGCCCGGGGCAGTTGTGTACCTAATGGAGAGGAAGTGGATGTTCCCATTAAACTGTACTGCAATGGAGATGGGGAGTGGCTGGTACCTATCGGACGTTGTGTGTGCAAGGCCGGGTATGAGTCTGTGGACAACGGGACTGTGTGTAGAGGTCAGTTTTGTTTCTTATTCAGTGCTGCTTACTGAGTATTTGAATCCTGTCTTATTACCCTTATAGTAGTCCAAATCGATATTTTTTTTATTTTTGAGGCATTCCTTTTAAGATCAACAGGCTGTCGAACTCCAAAAAGTATCATAAAAGTACTTCGTATACTGATTCAATGTATTCCATGTCTTCTGAAGCTGTATGGTATCTGGTATAAATCATTATTTATGAATTTTTTCCTCAAATCAAATTTGGCCTCTGATGCATTTTGGATGGCAATAACATCAAAATTCATTGTGACTTCAAACCCGTACCATAGGGGTCCTACATGTGGTTAAAGATCAAAAGTGTATAAAGACAGTGCACTGCATAAAAATCTATAAAAAGAAGTAGTTAAGAAGTCTTGAATTCTAATAAGTTCATAACAATGCCACTAAAATAAAAAAGATTCTTCATGACAGAAAATATTGTTAAAAAATTTTATTAAAAAGAAAACATTCTTGAAAAATGTAATATTCCTAACTTTGTATTAATTTAGGCTAACACGTTCTTACCAGAAAATTATCCATCTAAGAAGATATGAAATATTGAGTCATACAGACTTTATAGCACTTTATAGTACTTTTACATCCTTTTGGGAGCTAGACAGCAGCACATGATCTTTAAAAGCTATTTTTGTGTCTAATGATGATAGCATCAAAATGAGAGTTTCAAACCACATTAAGCCGAGTAATTAATAATTGAATATCAGTTTCAGTTTTGGATGAACTTTTTAAAGTCTGCCAATCTCATCCTTCTCTGCTCTGGTTTAATGGCACACTAAAAAGTGAAACTGTTAGGGAGCGATTTCCAGCAGATCTGGCCCTCTATAAGGACTTTCGTAGTTGTCAGATTGATTTAGACGTTACCACATGAAGCACATTTTTAGGTAGCCTGACAAAACATTTTTTTTTTTTACAGTGCCGGATGCCAGAAAAGACAAATAAATAATGAATAGCCTCAGCTTCAGCCTCAGATTTCTGCACAATCAAAAACAGACACATTGCCAAATTAAGAAAAGCCTGCGTGCAGATTTACAGTCATTTTATGCAATGACAGAAAAGGGCGACTTAACGTCCTTCCTGAATGCCCACACACACACACAAATACATTACAGAGTCTTACTATTGAGAGCTGCCCCGCAGGTACAAAACATTCACTGGCCTTATCCTTATGAAAGCCAGTTGAAAGACATCGGCCCATTTTGTCCTCCAGCCTGCGTCTGTCCGTGTGCAGCGGTTTTCTTACAGTGTTATCTCAAACGAAATGTGCACACGCGCATGCACACAAGCGCTGACCCTTAAAACTGTTTTTATAACATGGGATTTTGCCGTTATTCGTGCATTACTCGTCGTGGAAGTAGCCCTCTGTGTCTGAGAACAAGAGAGCCGTAATGAATAGAAATCCTCCAGTCAGTTGTAACGCTGCATTGATAGGTTGGAATGAATAGGGGGATTTGGGTAGAAAAAGGTGTTTTTTTTTCCACCCTCGCTCAGCACTCGGCAGATATGATTACATTCAAGGAGAGCAGGGCGGCGATGAGGGAACGATTTTGGCAGGGTTCTCCTGGGTACTGTTGACAGAATCTAAATTACTAATATCCCCCCATCTGGAGCAGCTGATGGATGGAAATCGGCAATATCCTGGGCGAGCACAAGGCAGACCGTCTCTTTTATTTCCCCTGGTGTTAATCCTCCTCGCTGCCACCACTTTAATGACACTCCTAATTGACTAATTTGGAGTGCGCAGGGGGAGCTGGGTGGATGCTTTGACGCTGCTTTCCCTGGCGAGTCCATTCAGAAATCAAGCACAACTAATGAATCCCCCTGTGGTTGTTAACCAAGGGCTGCATGTAGACAAATGGATTTATGAGTTCCATTTTCTGCCTCTAAAGGAAATATGCAGTAGCAGTACTCATTAAAGCCAAGTAGAGACATAATGGTCTAATTGATAGCGAGCTTGACGTGTAATTCTCTTATACTGTAATGTTAGCGGAACAATGGCACAGGCTTGCATGCTTTAGGTCAATGCAACTTCAAAAGCCCTACGTGATTGGTTTCATCTCAGTGGCTGTGTGTTTTTAAATCCTCCCAGTGCTCAACAGTAAGGATTCTGTCTGTTTGCTTAGTTAGACTCTGGCTAGTAGTTTTGGACTTGCCTTGTCAATATTTTTGGCTTCACTTCATAAAAATACTATATAAATAAAAAAACATTTTTATTCAATTAAATAAGGTACAAAATTTTATAATTAAATTAAATTTTTATAAAAAATTTTTGTTGAACATATGCTTTTATTATTTTTTTATAGGTCACATTATTTATTTATATATTTCTTTAAATAAAAAGTAAAAGCATTCAATAATTTATTAGGTTTTGAAGCAGGAATAGCTATAAATTATACTGACCCAAAACACTCTCACACTGGCCCTGGGCCATTGGGCCATTGGGCCGTTCTTATTGTTGAGCCCTGTCAAATATTTAGCCTATTGAAACATGACTAACCGTCCTTATGAAAGCAAGTACGGGAACAGCTTGTGAAATAGCATTTATATGTGTCTTGTGCCAGGAACGCCTCTCCTCTCCATAGCCAAGAGCTGAAACTCACCCACACCTCAAGTAATTATAGTGGTAGCACTAATTCAGTTAATCCAGCTGACATTCTGACCCTCTCTGTTCTTCTCTGGAGATCTTCTTCAGTCCTCTCGCCATCATTCAGATGCGGTTTGTGATGGATATTATTGGCTGGCCTTGTAGATTGCATTTCATAAGTAATTACATAAACCTTAAAGTACAGTCTCTGCTTGGTTTAATGTTTTCTTTTAAATTTTAATTGTTTAATGATTATAAATAGCGAAATTCAGCTGGATGGTGTTGGCCATAGATGAATTACTTCTACTGTATAGAGCTGGATTGTTTCCAATCCCTCAAACCCGCCAGGGTCTCCAAACAAGATGAATGGCGGCTGATTTTGCTTATGTTGTATTATGGCCAATCAATACATTCCTCCATGGACAGCTGCGACGTGCATTTGATTTAGTATGTTGACCTTTCAATTAGAAGTAATGGTTTTGTTATCTTGTTATCTTTGAATATGATGTTTTATTATCTAGGGAGTACCTTAGGCCTAAGCCTCGGTTTCTGATTTGTTACAGTAAGCTCAAAGCTAAAAGCTTACACTAAATCAAGGCGGTGTATTTTTAATTATGCAAATGCAATGCATCTGAAGTGTTACATTTGCTAAATCCGCTAATAAGTGTCCACTGGTATGTTGTATCTATCTTTCAATCTTTCACGGTCAATGTTGAGGGCCAATCAGTGACCTTTGTGCAATGCGGCCGCCGTTTAAAAGCTCTTGTTACATGTATTCACGCTAGATAATGTGTTGAGATGGGCATTATAGATCATAATGTACCGACATTCTCTGTTTTCAGCACACTGGGGTCACAATGTCTGTCTGTTCCTCAATTTTACTTCAACCTTCATGACTTACATTTTTTTTCCTGACATATAGAGAGCTATGGCTGGGTTTAAGCAGATTTTCTTACTAGTTGTGATCTTTTACATGAGTATTCTGACTTGGACACAAATGACTCTTGTGAGCTCGTTCTTTGTAATGAATGTAAAAGATACTGGGGAGCAGTGTTTGCTCTCATGTAACAGTTCTGGATAAAGATCAGGTTCTTTGTAGATAATCGGCAGCATACATCAAGTTCTTTATTTGAGCAATGATTGGCATTGCTGTTGTGACATGATTCATTAGGAAGTTTGTCAAACATTTCCTGATCACTGGACTAAGTTAGGTTTGTGCCGATAGACAATAAAACTGTGTATCAACTATTGTCAGGGATATCACCTAAGGCTAGTAACACTCAGGCTAGTAATATTGTCCAATTAATATTAAGACTCATTTGTCTTAATTTGTCTTATCTACAAACATATTATGTAATTTTTGCCTTTTGAAGGGTCAAACCCTTTAAAATGCTGCCCCTGGTCATTAACGGGGCAGTTCACCCAAAAATCTGAATTCCGCATCGACTTTGCAAAGGAAAAAATACTTGAGAAAAAGTCACTTGAGGACCAGAAACTGTTTAGTTAGCCACATTCTTGAAAATAACTTAAAGAAGGTTCACCAGAAAAAAGAAAAACATTCAAGTTTGAGTTAATGAGTCACCTAAGAGTGAGCAAATGACATAATTTTCAGTTTTGCAGAATTATTAAACTTTTTTTCAGCAGTTAAAAAATAAAGAGAGAAAGCTTGCACATAACCTTCACACTGTAATTTAGTTTTCATAGTTACTTACATAGTTATTGTAAGATTGTCTGTCCCACATATCAGCTGTATTGTGATATTACCGGTATCATGAGCCATGTATGGTAATATGAGGTACTTTGTGCTAGTATTATAACTTAAACATCTATATTTTTTGGTTTCATTTCGTTATTATTTTAATCAGAAAATCTATTTTATGTATTAGCGAGACTGAATCATAAAAAGGATATCATCATGGATACCCAGCCCAACAGTACAATGGATCACTTGGGCTTCTTCAATGTCATCACGCTGGAAATGGTTCTAGAATATCAGGCATATGACACATTCACCGTGACACAGGTTATTGTATATGTCTGGGTGTAATTATATATGGCGGTGAGAATTCACAGTGGATGTGGGGTCTGGAAAGTCTCTATATGAACCGTGTTATTCAGCCTGGCACTAAATAAGGGTGCTGGAGCTTGTCTCCTGAACTGACTTTATCAGGTACAGCTCTCTAATCCAATCTCAGCTGCACACTGCTGCAGGGAGGTCGTCTGCTACCTTATTTGTTCCTGTGACACAGGGATGTATTTCAATTTGTTTCACCGCAGCACTGGACGTAAAGAGACTGCAGTCAAGCTGTATGGAAACCAAACCAGATTTTTATTTGTCCAAGCAGACGAAAACCACACACATTCAATATCTGCATATTTTATTTGCACGCTGGCAGATGCTATAGATGTGCCTCTTGCCCTTGGGTTGCAGGGTTATGTTACGGTCCCTAGATGTTAAATCAAAAGCTTTAGCCTTAAAAATATATCTCATACTTCTGAAGAAGGGTAAGTGGTCATGCAAGGCCAGGCCATTAATCCACAGTTTTTGTTTTCTGTTGTGTACAGTAGTGGATTATTTGAGGATTTGTTTGGATTGCTTTCTCATTCTGTATCTCACACAACGTAGATATTATTGAGTGTTGACTGCCCATTTCATCACTGAGAACTTTGTTTAGATACGAATGCAAATGATGATATTAGGATTTTTTTTTGTGTGGTGCAGTGTTTTCGTGCTATTTTTGGCTTGCTGTGATGAAGAAGTTTCACTAGCAACTGACTTTTAAGTAGAGCTAAATGAATACTTCAAATAATTCAAATAATGATGGTAATTATTATTGATTGTTCTACTGGGCATTGACTTGTATCAGCTCTTTGATCTTTTGCCTTGCTGAGAAAAACCGCAATGTGCCACCATCCACTCCAATATTCAGTTTGTTATATTTAATGTAAGGAAGAATTGTTGGCAGGCCATTGATTTATTAGAACATAATGCACACCCGAGGTGTCATGTTCCATTACTTCTCAGTAGTGTATTATTTTCTAATAATTCAATGGACCGGAGTCAATTATTCCACTCGCACTACCAATACCACACCTCAAGACATTGTTCAGATGTTGTATTTCAAGACCTTTGGCAGTTTTTGTCCTTAAACGTTCTTGTGTAGGATTAGTTTCTTACGCATCTCATCCCACGCTTCCGTTGCTAATTCCAAAACAACTTTTTAAACGTAGTAACGGAGGCTTGAAACATTGATAGCAGACTAATGCAGTTATTAATGGAGTTATGAGAGAGAGAAATTAAGCGTGTGTGACTCACCTGAGTCTATTTGTTTCTCAAACAGAGTTCAGCAGCAGCATTTATACTAATAGTGAAAAGTTTGGTTTATGTGCTTCAAGAACAGTGCTGTTATTACCTAGATAGTGAGAAATGGCGTAGAACTGTGCACTGTGTTTTTGATTATTTCATCAGTAAATAGTTTGTAGTTTGTGTGTGCGTTTGTATGGAAGAGAAAGAGGGAGAAAGAGAGTGCTTTCCATACGTAATAAAACTTGGAAAACATGGATAGAATTTGACATGATCCTATTGTTTACTATATTTTTTGCTGGGTCAGTGTCATTGTGAGCTTTGATTCTTTTGCTTTTGTAAGCTGTGGGGATCTTTGAAATAGTTCAATTGGTCAAGTGATATGGACATGTAGCAGTGAAGATCTGCCTGGAACTACCTTAGTTGTGCATTTCCCTAAAAAAGTAATTGCACATCTTACAACATTTAGGTTTTTGACAGATGCAGTCTATTTTTGA
Organism: Puntigrus tetrazona; assembly: GCF_018831695.1. Taxonomy (NCBI): domain Eukaryota; kingdom Metazoa; phylum Chordata; class Actinopteri; order Cypriniformes; family Cyprinidae; genus Puntigrus; species Puntigrus tetrazona. Next base: position 12,705,213 of record NC_056721.1, on the reverse strand, counting down.
GTAATGCTTATGTTCTAAAAGTGCTACAATTATCTGTGGTTGCAGGTAATGCTGAAGTGATATTTCCATGACTTCCATGACCTTTGAGAAGGCCTATTAGTAAATGGCACTTACCGCAAATATGGTACAAAATGGTTAAACAAAACATTTTCTTCTTCTATTCAAATCAAGCTTGAATAAGACAGGAGCTGATTTGTTTTTTCATTTTATTTGCAATTTTTAAAATAGAAATAAAATATTTTAAATAAAAATTAGAAATAAAAACTATGCTGGTGCCAAAAATATTGGTCTATTACTATTATTTTAATAATAGTAGTATTACTAATATGATGTCCTTGTATTATGATTAAAAAAAAAGACCAATAATGATAATATTAATACAAGCATTATTTTATTTCTTGTGAACAACAACAGCAATAATAATAATAGTAGGTAACAGGGTTTTAAAATCAATTTGTTGCTCTAAGATGGATCAAGCCAAAGTCATGATTTTAATTAGAGGAATGTAATATGTTTAATGGTTAACTGTAAGCTAAATTAAGCTGGATAGTAGTTTTTCAAACATCTAATAAGTCACAAAAATCAAATCCATGTATTTTGGCCTTTTTTATCATGGGACATTGCGGTGTACATATTTGTGAAAAGTGTCATATGCTGTTCCTTCTCAAAATATTATGGTTGACTCAAATTTTTACTGAAAGGTATTTAGTACAAACCTGTCTTTTAGTCTGTTCATTTATTATTGTTTATTCTAAAACCTTTGCCTAGACACGTAGACAACGCTGTCTCGACTAATGTTTCAGAGTTTATAACACAATCATTCCAAATACATCTGGGCTTATTGGATTTATAAATGTTGTAAGATTTTTATGATGCAACTGACTGAAAATGTCTTGCAGTTTTTCTTTGTGGTGTGTATGTCACTCTCTTGTTCGTCATTAGCTTATGTCAGCATTCCAAGGCAGTACTTTACGTGTATTGGACTGTGCATTGAAGCACACTGTTTTACAGCTGACCTTTGTGTCTAAATATGTTAGGCTTACGATAAGGGCAAGTCAGAGTTTAGCTCTCCGAGTGTGTTGCTTGTTGAATTAAAGTCAAAACGTTGTCATAAAAAAATTACATTTTTTGACAGCAGCTTTTTTCACGATGTATACCGTTGGGCACAAATACTAAACTTACCGTTAAAAACGAGTACAAATTGTCCACAATCAGTTCCTCTTCCTTCTGAGAGACATGAAAACCTGCATGTAGATAAAAGATGAGGCTTCAGTGGAGCACGGGGTTAATCAATGCTGAGAGCTGGATGTCCACACCGGAGCTGCCTGGCCCTCGTCTCTTTGATGGGAAGCAGGTGTCCTGTTGTCATCGATGAGGGGCTCATTGATCAAAGGCCCTTCAGGAGTCCAGTGCTCATCCATCAGACTCCAGCGGCCAGGCAATGTCACGGAAACCAGGACTGTCAGTGCCTCTCCTCCTCGCACATCACCATGAAAGAAAACGCTTCACTGGCCAGGCAAAAAAAGTCAACTAGCAGGGCTTTTTTTGTTCTCTTTTTATCTAGGCCCATACACAGAACTCGTTTCTCTTAGCGCGGTATGCTGCTCGGACAGGAAGGTAGCACGATGTATGGACTAAATTCCATATCACAAAGTTTTGAAGGTTGCGATTTAATTAAATAACTCATTTAGAGTTAAGCGTAGTTTATGATACAGCATTTTAAGACACATATGTGACCCCGGATCACAAAAACAGTCATGATGATCAATTTTCTGAAACTAAGAATAATACATAAACTGAACAAAATAGGTTTTCCATTGATGTATGGTTTGTTAGGATAGGACACTATTTTGCATTGACCTATTAATCCGAATATTCCAAGAAATGCATATTACTCTTCAAAGGTTTTAGATAAGTTTATGTTAAATGAGCAAAATATCTTCATGGAAGGTTTTTGGCAAGAAAGAGACATTTTTGACCCCATACAATGTATTGTTGGCTATTGTTACAAACATACCCATGCTACTTATGGTTTTGTGATCCAGGGTCACATTGTTGCATGCTTGTAAATGAACGGTGTCAGATTTCGCTGTAAAACCAGAAGCACATATTTTAATTAACTTGCAAGTTGCAACCTACAAAAATAAAGACCGTTTACTGATTGAAAATGTAGTACCCAACTAATATTTCATTAAAAGTCATATTAATTCGGGTAAAAACTGTGGGAATGTGGCTTATAATTTTTGTTTGTTTGTTTTGTTTTCACCCGAAACTCCCAAAATTATGTTTTTCCCAATTCATTTTATTCATTTACGTTTTTGTATTATTTTTTTCCTATGCACATACATTCCCCAACAAATTAAAGAAATCTAGTAATAATGCAATGTCATTTTTTTTTTTTTTTCTAATATTGTACAGCCATAGCAAGAGCTGTGATTATACATGTGGGCAGGATTACGATGTGCTGCACGGCGTCACAGACGTAATTTGGAAAAGTCAAAAGCCTTTAGCGTATCAAACCACAGCTAATTGACCTACATGGTGACATAAATGGTGCTTAAAAATGGCTGGCCTTCGTCGTTTCTGTTCACACATTGGCACACCTGCTTAAATGAGTGACAAAAGGCCCGTGCGGGGGGCATGGAGAAATAGGGCATGTGAGGTCTCTGTTGTGCAGCTGTGGGGCTGAATCCCAAACTCAGCCAACAGGCTGCTGTTGAAATGGGATTTTATCCACGTTTCTTCTTTCTTTTTCATCTGTATTCTCAACCAGCAAATTCCCTCCAAAAAAGGATTTATTGTAAAATGAAACATCAGCTTACTGGACCTATTTGGTAAAGACGCTAGCATTAAAAATGAGCCTCATGTAGTTGTCATTTGTATGTGGGTGGTTGACATTTAGGGATGATTATTTAGGGAGGGAATGCAGAGAACAAGACAAGAAAATTATATAGTTTGTACGTACCCTCGGCTATTTAGAAAAGTGTGATAATTGGACTTTTTCATTTTTGAAACGAACAAAACTTGTTTTAACAGCAGGACATTAGTAGCGACTAACTTTCTGAAGGAAATACAGAAAGAAACCACTAATATATTGTCAGGAACTGTTTGAAGTCTGTTTTAAGGTCATAATGGCTTACAAAATGTAGGAAGCAACTATTGAAAACCCATATTAGTTGTCCATCTATGGTGGTTATGGGCCTAATAAATGACATGCACCAGAAGACACATTGCAACATGTGTTTCCTACAGTTAGCATACCTAGCATACTAGCAAACACAACGACACATAGCAACAGTGCTTTTAATATAACGTTGACCAAAAACATTAATGCATGTTCCTGCGTGAAGACTGACCATAGATCTGTAGCTCTAAATATAGACCATGTCATGAAAAAGTTACAAGGCAAAAGTCTCCTGCTTGCTTCCAACGTCCTTCAGAGATGTTATCTGTTCCTCCTGGCTGAGCAAGAACTGCTTCCACATAAAAAGAAATACATAGAAATAACAAAAATGTGGCGTCACATCACATGGTATTTTTGGGCTAAATTATTTTAACCTAACTATGCGTTTAATATTTTTATTCCTTTGCAAATTATTTTATCCAAGGTGACTTGCATTGTATTCAAGGTGTGCATTCAGTCGACATCAGTCATTTTATTCATAGAAATATCCGCATTCTTGGTCGTCTTCTTCTTATTATTATTATTAATATTGTTATTTCTTGTTGTATTAATCATTTTTAATAACTTATTAAATTTTTATTGTATATTTGAATATTCTGTAATACTTTTTTTATTATTTTGTTATTATTATTACATTTAAGTTGCTCGGTGTTTAATTCTAAAATATTACTAACACCAACAACAATAGTTAATTAGTATTAGTAATTTATTATGATCATTCTAAATATTATCATTATTTTTTTGTTTTAGAATTAAATATTCATGATGTATTATTATTGTTATTATGTTTTGGATAATTAAATATATTTAAAATATTTGCATAATTATATTTAAATTACACATAATAAAAGTCAGTTTCGTTGAGTGTTATTTATTTTTCTGCTATAAAGAATAAAGAAAGAAAATTCATTTTTGAAACCGTATCATGGACAGACCTTGAATATTTTGGGTCTCTTTATTTTAATGTGCTGGTAAGGCTGACACAAAACACACTAAACAAAAGTTGCTTTAGCAGCCATTTTAACTGCATTTTTCTGCACGACACTAGTGATCTTCTCACTTTACCACCTCCATTATAACATTAACTCTCCAACAGTGCATTAATTTAGCATTTTATCAATTTCCTATTATCTAATTTTACACAAGATGCATCAGCTTTGACTTTGCATGCTAACCCAAGGGGAGGAACAGTGCTTTGATTAATGTACATTTAACCTCCTGATGTCTTTTTGTATAGACAAAGGACAAGATTAGCATTATTGACTTGTTGCAAACAATTAAGAGGTTTAGCGAGCAGCCACCCCGAATTGATTTATTACTCTGGACGGTTGTTTAGATAAAGCTGTTTACTTGTGCGAGGCGTATTTACCTTTGTCATTCGGATAGGTTATTTATCAAGCCTCTGGATCATCCCAGTCCATACTGAGGACGGCCCGTCTGAAACACTCATCACTGTCGGATCAGCTTCATTGTTCGCCGCTGCCGTGCGATTTCTGCTAGCTCTGTCCCCAGCAGTGCCGCTGAGTGACACATTCAGATATGGTTGACAACCTCACAAAAGGAACGTAGAGCATCTTAGATGCATGATGTTGACACCACACAGTAAGATCTGGTCCGGGTGTCATAACGTCACATAAAAGAGCTTGTTCTATGAATATGGGGGTCTTTGTCTCAGGTAGAGGTTAGCAGATGGAGCTGACACCATTAATATTTACAACTCTAAATGAAATGAATACATTTGGAGTGTCAGTCACGGCACAATGGAGGCAGTCAGCAGAAAAAAGCTCCCCGGAGAGCCGAGGCTGAGGCGTCTGCAAGCACTGAAATATTAACACCAAATACTATGAATGAATAAAACAAAATCACTCTCTGAGGGAAATAGCTTCGCAGGTAAACCGGGAGTGTTAAGGATTTTTTTTGTCCTTTTCGGTAGCGCTAACTCGCTGAGCCTTGAAAAGGTAAATATGTTTTTGCATTTGTAGTATAGTATAGAGCTCTGTGCATGAACAGTGCGACTAAATTCAATATTCGGGGAGGTGACAAACCTTGGAACCTGCCTGAAAGCTTTTTGCGTCTCTCCGCTTCCTACATTTATCAGTGACACATGCAAAGAGCTGATGTGCACAAAATTGCATAAATTGGATCAAAAAATAAAGCTCGCAAAGAAAATCAATCCGTGCTGGCACTTCTGAGTGCTTCTATGTTGCAGTCAGAATGAAGCAATCGAGGTGTTTTTGTCTGTGGGTATCAGGTGCTTGGGAGAGTCCTGTCACGATGTTTAGAAAAGCACTGACAGAAAATGCTTTATTTAAGAGAATATGGTTGTTTGCTTTTTGCTGTCATACATTTGCTGCCAATTTTGAATATTTCCAGCGTGCTGTTTGTGTGTGTGTGTGTGTGTGTGTGTGTGTGTGTGTGTGTATATATATATATATATATATATATATATATATATATATATATATATATATATATATATATATATATATATATATATATATATATATGTAAAACATTAGCCTCTCACACATACACACACACACACACACACACACACATATGTGTGTGTGTGTTTATGTGTGTGAGAGAGAGAGAGAGGCTAATGTTTACATTTTTGTATTTCAAAAATATGCAATATGAATGTATCGACATTCACTAAAAAGTACTGACAGCATGAGAGTATTTACATGTGTGGAAAAATCTTCATGAATAATTTATATTAAATATACCCAACGGTTCATATTTAATAAAAAAAAACTGAAAATTGTAATGCTGTAAACAGTTTAAAAATGACTTTCCCCCACCCTGTTCAATGTAAATTATTCCTGTGATGACACAGCTGAATTTTAAGTAGTCATAACTCTTGGTTTTTAACGTCATGATCCTTTAGAAATTATTCTAATATGTTGATTTGCTGCTAAAAAAATATTTTTGAAACATTTTGAAAACAAGTTTTTTGAGGTAAATGAAAATACGAAAGAAAGAGATTAAATTGAATCAAAATTAACAGTGAGGACCTTTCTTTATAATGTTACAAAAGCTTGCTGTTTTAAATAAATGCAGTTCTTTTGAACTTTCTATTAATATAATTGAGCACCAAATATTTAAAAAATTCGGAAGGACCTTGTGACACTGAACAACTTGTTTTAAATTGTATTAATCTTTCACTATATTAGTGTTTTACTATATTTTTGATCAAATAAACAGCATTTTGGCGAGTATAAGAGACTTGCAAAGCTGTTTTTTTTTATATATATATGTAAACTTACATTTTAGAAGTTACATTATTAGAAGTATCATCTTGTCATCACGAAAAGTGTCAGTTATTGCGAAAAGCTCTGTACAAATAAACTTCCAATGAAACGAATATAAGTACATTCTTAATGTTCGTTTCAGTGTTTATGCAGATGTACAAAATATATGTGTTCCAAAACACTTCACACACACATACTTATGATTACTGCTAAGATTATGTCGACGTTTGTCTCTCCTAAAAACGAGTAAGGCCCCTTCTCATTTAAATCCAGCACAGACTGAGTGTTTAATGTTGTGGCCAGAACACATTTTCCATAGACACAACAAAAAAGATGGGTTTTTGTTATTTAAATGAGCCTGTCAGTATTTTAAGGATTTGTTTTCTTCCCTCTGGACTGTACACCCTAAATGTCCTTCAACTCAATCTGGCTGTGGCCCATAATTATTCAGATTCCAGACATTAGTGATGATAAAGGCATGAAAGAGACTGTTAATGACTTTACTCTCTAGAGCTTCCTTTGCTTTATTCTTGTGGTTTATGTTCAGATCTCTCAAGCATGTGCCTTGGCCAGTCGCCCCTCGGATTACACGACTAGTTTGGGCGCTGTTTGGGTACGGCGGGGCTGGATTCCTGTCTTAGTGCCTCCCAGGCTCCGTCCTGTCCTGCTGGGTAATCCTGGCCGTCTCGTAAGAATTCAAGATTAATCTGAATCTTCTGTTGCACTCAGCCGTGGTGATGAAAGTCTGGGAGAGTTCCCTCACACATTGGTGGGAATTAATGACCTCGACTGAGGATGAAAACAAGATGTTGGTGTGAGCTAATACATGCTACAGCTGTTGTGATTGTTCTGTATGAATGTACAGTACTAGATTGCAGTGTAATAAGTGCATTAGTGTTCAGCTTGCTCAAGCTGTTTGGTCTTGACGTTTTATGAAGACATATGCCGTTGGACATATGTTTGACATATGCGCTCGCAAATTTCTAGACCAAACATAGCAGATCACGCTATGTTTACATTTTCTTGATCTGCGTTTTTTTTTCAATTAAATATGTAAAAGTCTTTAAAACATGAAAAAGAAAATATTAAGACATCTTTGCCTTTTGTTAAACGTAATTTATTTGAAGTGCAAAAGGTGGTTAGGTTTATTAAAAAAATTATAAATCAGGTGAGGGGAAAGTATGTATTATAAAAAGTGGTTTTGATTTTAAAAAAAGCATCTTAACTTAATCTCTTCCAAGATGTAGATGAGTTTGTTTCTTCATCGGAACAAATTTGGGGAAATGTAGCATTGCGTCACCAGTGTATCCTGTGCAGTGAATGGGTGCCGTGACAATGAGTCCAAACAGCTGATTAAAAACATCACAGTTATCCACTAACAGAAAATTATAGTGCTTCAATATTGCTGCCCACAGAAATTTGTTTAAAATAAATGTTTGTGCAGATGATATTCATCTCAACAGCATTAAGTCATTAAATGATGATCATTAGAAGAGCATCGTAACTGGGCATATATCCAGACGTGAAGTGTGGACCTAGCACATTTTGATGTTTTAAGAGCCAGTTGAGATATTTCTGCAACTCAGCACTCATGGCTGTCTGCAAAATGTGGCGTTTTGACATAGAAAGTGTTACGTTTTTGGGGCGTGTTTGCATTGCTGCTTTTTCATTATTCATTTTCTGTATAGGGCGCAGCAACACGAACAGCATGTGCAAATAAAAGATTCTTTTAGTGGGTGTGATTGATTTTTGGTAGACTTCTTCCTGCTATGCTAAGTGTTAACAAGCTTCTAGAAACATCGGTAGAGGCTCAAAGCGGAGATTGTTTATACATTCTTGAGATGAGGTCTTAGCTGTGTTTACTGACGGTTCTGCTCCGGCTCGTCACATGCTGTCTGACTGCTGGTGACCGTACCTTCGCTGAGCTGATATTTCGGGTTCCTGTAGTGTGACAGTGTGGACGTTGCTGTCGGAGGGCACTGAAAAATATGAGATTATTTAAGTTTACTGTGAAACACAGTAAACTTTAATGTATTCACCAAGTTTTTCCCCTGTTTTTTTCTAAAGAATAAAGCAGTTATTGGAGAAGTGTGGAAAAAGAACCTTTCAGTGATAGGTCTTTAAAAAAACTAAATTAAAAATAAATAAATAAATAATATAATATATATATATATATATATATATATATATATATATATATATATATATATATATATATATATATATATATATATATTAGTTCAAATGTTTAGATTTTTGTTAACATTAGTTAATGTATTAACTAGCAAAGAATTTAAAAATAAAACTTTCAAAGAATCCAAACAAATCAACCAAAATATTAATCAACACAATTTAAAAATGCTAATTATAAGAAATTATCATAGCTAATCATCAGGGGAATGATTTCCTTTGCCATCACAAGATTAAATTTTAAAATAGAAAATGTACTTTTTTTTTTTTTACAGTTTTATTATCAAAGTATTACTCTTTTTACTAAATTCATGTTAAATGAATGTACAAAAATATTTAAAAAGTCTTACCAATCCTGATTTTTTGAACAGCTGTGTATATGCCTGCCTTTTTATTTTAGAAGTAGGGTTCCATACTAGGAGAAGATCGTATTTGTGGATCTTTAGCAAGTTTAAAATCCTAAGCAAACTGAAGTACGGGACCGTAGTCTGTTTATTACATATAACAGCAAATGTTTGGTTGCAGAGTAATTATGCTGCTTCTTTTGAAGGCTTCATGAAACATGAATGCTTAAGGAGAAAGCTCGTTATCTTAGTAACTCCTTAAATTCTTCATTCACCTTGATGTGGTGATGACAGACAGTATAGCACAGATGAGTTGAGTCCTTCACCCCCATTAAACAAGTGAACTCCCCTGTGTGAATGCTGAGATGAGTTCAGCAGGTTGACGCGGCACCTCTAATGGATATTAATGTCTCTCCAACCGCCTGCTCTGCCAAGGAGGGTTACAGACACATCTGTGGCCTCAAGTTGGCCAAGAAAATTGTTGGAGAGGGCTTACAAAAGACTGCATCCATATCTTATACTGCGTGAAATTATGTCTGTCATTGAAAAAGGCCTGTAATGTCAGTCTCTGCATTGTCTGAGGAAGAATGGACCTTTTTCTCTCCTGCGGATTTAATTTCCTCACTGTGGACCGCTGTGTTCTCGCAGCTTGTTTATGAAGCGTGTGAAGATGCAGTTGTACAGTGTAAGTTTGATTCTTTTACCGTGAAAGCTTCAAAATACAGCTTACTTACAGTTTAGTCATTGCATCTCTGGCTTAACCGACGTCTTTTGAAGGCATTGATTGAGATACAGAGCTATTGATGTTCCGTGGGTTTTTTTGAATGAATCATTTTAAGTAAACGAATCGTTCTCATTTAGTCACCATGCAGTCTCCTTTTTAAAAGCGTGACCAACTTTGTGGCTTTTCTTACCCTCAGAGATGCATGAAGAAGTAGCCTTCAAGTGCAGACTGTGAAGGACCACTTCATTGGTTGGACCTGCTGAGTGAATGCACCAAATGAGTCTGCGTTTCGAGTCCGCACAAGACTGAAAACTCTGAACAAACCGGGAAATCTTATTAGCGAGCGAAATGAACAAATTAGGACGTGTTGAAAGTTCGTCACTTTCGAGTTTAAACAAGAACACGTCTTTCGTGAAGGAGAATCGGCTGAACGAAAGGCTATTCAGTGCAAAATATGAATCAAACTTGGTGGAAGATTCATGATGATACGCTAAGTAAATGATTCAAGGAGGTTTTTGAAACCAAATTCATTTATTTAGGCTATTTTGTCATTTTCTTAATTCCATATAACCATCGTTTTTAAGACACACTTATGTGAATGATTCTGTGTTTTTGAACTGTTCTGTTGAGTCAGTTATTTATTTAATGACTCAATAAGTCACCACCTACTGATGTAGTGTAAAGGAGTGGTCACAAAGTTCTGCGTGAAATTCCCATTGTCCACTTTCAATAGCGTATTGATGCGTGAAGCACTTCTCACACAGAAATCACTTTCCTGATTTTACAGGTTTCTGCTGAACGTGACTGGATTTCACCAAACGAATGATTCAAATGATTCTTTAGATTAATTTCATCATTTGGTTGATTTACATTACAACGATTTATTCAGTAAATCAAAGTCACCACCACTCACTCATGACATCTCCAGATGTAAATTGCAAAAATAACATTTTTTCCCAAGGTATATTGGACTGGTCTAGATTCTCAACAAACTGAACCAAAGAGAATTAGCAAGTATCATACTTAAAGTTGTCAACACATTTTAAAATGAGAAGGTAGAAAGCACTTTAAGGGCTTAGCACTTTATCTATTTGTATGAATAGATTTCAATAACAATACATATTTTTAAAGGAAATGATTTTTTTGCCCCACATAAATCTCCACTTTGGTAACACTTAAACACTTTACATTTTTATTCCTGTCAATATCTTGAAGGTTTTTTTTTTTACAAAGGAATTTGTTCATATATAATTTGCTTGATAATATACAAAATTTTATTTAAACTCTCAATTTTTTTACCCTATTCTCGCCATAACATTGAAAAAATGACACGCATTTAAATGAGCAAGTTGGTGTTTAAGAGGCAAGAAAATGTCTTTCACCAAAGGATACAGTGTTATACCGAGGCAATAAAGTGTTTATTGTGATTTCCCTGCTGTAAAATGAGCCTCATAAAAAAGCACAACCGCTCACAAGAATGAAGATAAACAGATCTGAAAGATTATTTAAAAAAAATGTGCTGTGCCACCAAGGTCTTTAATCAGTTTCTCCCAGAATTCCATTAGCACCTACTTAAAGACTCCAGTCATGTACAGTACACGGCGCACACATCTAATATGTCGGCGGGATATTGTTCTGCTGTCGTTCTCCCTCTCACACGGCACGGTCTCTATTGTGGAGCCCTGTGGTACCACAGATTTAATTCCACTCCTGTACACTGTCACTCACACCCACTCTGCCTCATTCAGTTGTAACCAACACCTCATTCACCGCGTCCACCGCTCTAACTCACTCTGATGTGCGAGCGTGGAAGCCTTATATTCCTTCTGGCAGAAAGAGAATGTTCTGTCATCAATCATAGGCTGAGAGCGCCAGCTAAGAGTAATGTTTTACTGTCAAAGCCATTTGGGGTATTAGGCTAATAGAATGAGTTTCATTGTACTTCCTAGAACACACTTTGCTCTCGGTAAGTGTTGATTGCTTTGCACCTGCAGATGATATGTGACACGTATTACATTTACCCTCAATCTTTGATTTATTCCCAGTCGGAGTCAGTGGGCTATTTCTGTGCGGTGCAAACGCTTGTATTATTATGAACGCTGAGGTTATTTTGGCCGCCGGGCAGACGTGGCAGCTGTTGACCGATTTGGTGTGAGCAAATAAAGGACGCTGTCTGTCTCGCAGTCTGTGACTGGGAAATGATGCGAGTTTGGGTTTTGTTAAAATGCCGCGCGAATTTAACATATCATTCTGCAGTCGCATGACTGGTTGTAGTCTTCATTTTTAAGTGTATTCTAAATTATAAATATGGTAACGTCCCAGTTCACCAGAGAGAGTGGCGGTTTTATGTCACGACTATTCTCAAAAAATTTAAGTATGTCAAAGTTTCACCTGCTAGGATCAGTAACTCAATTAAAGGGGTAGTTCAAATCGGTCAATTGCACAGTGATGTTACACTTTTTTTTTTTTTTTTAATGTTAAGCACGCTCTCAGAAATAAAGGTACAAAATCTGTCTTTCGGGTGGTACCTTTTCAAAAGGAAGACTCATCTGTTAGGCTCAAATATGTACACTTCAAGTACTTCTGTACCTTTATTTCTGAGTGTGCGTCACAACTGTTGAACATTAGTGATAAGTGTTTCTTGAGCAGCAAATCAGCATATTAGGATTATTTCTGAAGGATCATGTGACACTGATATGAAGACTGGGTTCATGATGCTGAAAATTTAGCTAGCACAGGGATGCAATACATTTTTAACCTTACTGATTTTGAATGGTATAGTGTACATAGACCACTGAATATGGTGATGCTGACATCATGTTCTTGGACATGTTACATGGGAAAACTAATGAGGCCAGACAATTAGATAATTGGATTGACTTGTCAGCTATATGCATTTATTTTAGAAATCTTTGATGTCCTTTTTAGAGCTTGAAGGTTTTTGACTGTCTATCTCTATGTCTCTATGGACAAAAACAGCTGTAATGAGATCCAAATCATTCTAGATACCTTCTTATGGCTGGGCGATATATGAATCATCGATATATATTTATGCGCATCTCGTCAGTAAAGCCTTCACAAAGCCGTAGATCACCGACAAGCTACTTAAAATTAGTTTAATTTAAATAGCACTTTTCACAATATGCATTGTTTTAAAGTTGCTTTAAAGAAATAATAGACATAATGTTTCCTATTTTAATACTTTCAGCAAATCAATTAGCAAGATTCGGTTGTCATAATAATTTCATGTGCTGGCTGCGGCTCCCAATCATGCTCTCAGAGCCGTCAGATTATCATGTTAGCTAGCAAGCTGGAGGAATGCCTGGAAAACACATGGATTATATATGTTCAACGGAAACGTTAATAAGCTGTTAAAATCTGAAAAATATAGACATGACAGAATATAACAAAATGGGTTTTTTTGATTCTGTTCAAAGAGAAAACTGAATAAAATGACAGGCTCCAGAAGAGGTCTAAAACACTAGATATAAACTAGTATAATATATAATGCCTCTACTGTCGCTTTTTTCATTTTAAAGGTAGGTGTTGTTTCTCGCACTGTATTTCCTAATTTGAAAGTTAAAAAGTTGGTTTATTTATACATTATCATGTAAACATCTTTTTTTTTTTTTTTTTAACAGATTCTTTTCGAAGCATATGAAAAATCATTATCAATTCCTAAACATCGATATTAGGCTTTATGAACGAATACTGAAAAGCACAAGTGCATTTGCATTTTGTTTTTAGTAAAACTAGACAGCAGGGAAAAAAAAAAAAAAAAAAGGCGCTCTGATTTAACAAGGTCTTTGTTAGTTTATTCCACAGATATATCTGAGTGCCATTCGGCTCTTTGTATGCCAAACAAAAGATTATCAGTGCGAGACCAAGCTTCAAAACTGCACAGGAGGCCCATCAGAAGGCATTATGAGGGCTTTCACTTCCTGCGTTTCTCTTTGATTTCAAACAGAAATATAAAGATGGCTGTTTTATAAGAAAATGTGCTCAATGTGGGGAGACATTAATGAGTTCCAGACGTGTGATGCAGCTTATAACAAGCTTATCAAATCAATTCCTAAATGAATGATTCTGATTTACCATTCACTATTGTCTCTCTTTATGTTTCTTAATGCAGCATGTCCATTTGGGTCCTTCAAAGCATCTCAAGGGGACCAGCAGTGTCTCCAGTGTCCCATCAACAGCCGCACCACCAGCGAGGGAGCAACCAACTGTGTGTGCCGCAGCGGATACTACCGGGCAGACTCTGACCCTTTACAGATGCCCTGTACCAGTATGTCATTCTCTTATGCTATTTTATGTCATTTATGGTGCTTTTGACTCTTTTTTTTTGAAAATCAGACAGGCTTTGATGTGGTCCGCACAAACATCTAGTCAATTTCGATCATCTTCAAAGCGCTCAGAAATAGGAATTCTCTTAGCACAGCTGGTGAGAAATAAGGATGCATGATATTCCATATTGGTTATCGGCTCATATTTTAATTATGAGTAATTGCTGTTAATAAGATTTGTTATTTCTTCATTAATGTTTGTGCTGCTCATTTGCCGTAATTGTACATTTAAGTTACCTTTGCCATTATCTAACAGTTAAAGTTCATCTTTTAAAAAAGGAAAAAAAGTAGTAATTTAATTGTAAATCTCTAAATGACTATACTTTTGCATTATTATGGTATGTTGTGGTTCAAACGATTAATCACAATTAATTGCATCCAAAATAAATGTCTTTAATCTTTGACACTACTTTTTACAGAATTATATAGAAATTTAATATCCAAAATGTATTGATTATAGTATACAAAATGATCATAATCATTAACTTATCAGACATTCATTATTTTTATTAGTTTATTATTGGTGATTTCTAGTAATCAAAAAATAAGAGTAAAACATTTTATTTAATTAAAGCTTTTATTATTATTATTATTATTATTATTATTATTATTATGTGAAATAATAATGACAACATTTAATAAGTTACAATTTACACTGAAAAACACTGTTAAAATGTTTCTTTTTTGTGGTTTATAATTTTGATTAGATAGATTGATAATAGTATATAAAAAGAAAAACAAACATTTCAAACAAAAGTTTATTATTAGCACACTTCTAGTAATCAAAAAACTAAATGGAGTGAATTGTATTATTTTATTAAAGCTATTATTATGTATTTAAATATAATTGTACAATATTTTACAATTGAGGCTACAAGACATTCTGTAATGCACAACTTTAAATACACAAATAACAATTCAAAGAAGTTTTAAAATTGATAAAGTAAAAAAAACACTGCTCTTGCAGTAAACTACTGTAATTTAGTATCAGCTTCAGTCACAGAGTACCGATCATTTTGACATCCCTACGTAGAAGCATCGTTTACGTCAGCACTGGAGACTCGTATCGTACACGTTCTTGAAGTCTTCATTCTTCTATGAGGTTGCCCTTTTTAGAGCTTCAGTTAAGTGCGGCAAAAAGAAAACGAGTGTGCAACTCACCGAACATTCATTCGGTGCCGCAACTCAGTGAGCAGCGAGATTGGCCCGACGGGATTTGCATAATGCTCTGTTCTTTTGGGGTAGGCTGGGCCTGCGTGAATGCTGGAGTAGTGCTCTACGCTGTCAGTAATCTGAACTGCTGCACTGTGTCCAGAATAAAGGGAGGAGAACATTCTTCCCTTTCACTCTTGTTTTACATTACAATGAACCACTTCTCTTTTCATCTCTTGTCATTAGCCATTATGAAATTATTACTTTAATGTGGCTTGTTAGAAAGCGGAGATTACTTTGATCCAGTTTCTTTTTTAAAAGAGCGGCGATAATAGGCTAATGAATAAGTGAAAATCAGATCATAAAGACGCGAGACGGAGCAGTTAGAATTTGCTGGAGTCAGCAGCCTGGCAAAAAGCCACGCGTAAAGTTATTTTACATCACACAGGCCCAATTTAGGGACAATTTAGATGGGCTATTGTTGTGTCTTGATGAGATGAAACGTCATGGCTAATTCAAAGGGGTCACATACTTTTTCTTGCAACCTTACACAATATAATCCGAGAATCTATTCCTAGGCTGGTTTTAATTAAACCCGTGTCCAGATAAGACGCGGACTTGCTGATGAGGCTGTGCGGTTTGACTTTCCACAGCGGTTCCGTCCGCACCCCTGAGAGTGATTTCTAGCGTGAACGAGACTTCCCTGCGGCTGGAGTGGGATCCGCCGAAAGAGAGCGGGGGCCGAGAGGACGTGGTCTATAACATCATCTGCAAGAGCTGCGGTTCGGGTCGAGGGGCCTGCACTCGCTGTGGTGATAATGTGCAGTTCGTGCCCCGCCAACTGGGCCTGACCCACCCCCGGGTCCACATCAGCGACCTGCTGGCCCACACGCAGTACACCTTTGAGATCCAGGCTGTGAATGGAGTGTCTGACCAGAGTCCCTTTTCACCTCAGTTCACCGCTGTCAACATCACCACCAACCAGGCTGGTAAGACAACAGTAAACACAGTTTCGTACTCAAAATATTTTTAACTCGCCGGGGAGCTGGATTCGACATTGAATTACACAGAAGCTTTTGTGTCGCCGGGCAACCAGTCTAGAATTTAGCGTAAGGATATATTACATTTAGTACGAGACTAATTTAGGGGGTTGCAAACAAAGGAGCTTCTTCCTAAAATAGTAGCTGAATATGTAAATGTGCAAAGTGATGTTCATTTTTTCTTTATTAACTAAATATATATAAAATCTAATATAAAAACGAAATATTTAACATTATATTAGCAATACTTACATAATAGTTATATATTATTTAAATAGTAATATGTACATGTGTATGTATGTATGTATATAATGTATGTTTTAAATGATAATACTATCTAATTTGGTAACTTTTGACTAGATTTTATTTATTTTTGTTAGTAATTTATTAATTTATTTACATTTTTATGCAGCAACACCACCTTAGAAAATCAATGTCAAAACCTGCCATGCTATTTAGAGCCTTTTTAAAACAATTGGTTGTCTAGCCGTCTATTCAGGCAACCCACCGGCTTGGTTTTGAAAATATGCAGTTTTGCACATCACCAGACTGTAGTTACACTCTAGTATCTCTGCGAGTCTCGCTCTTCGCATAGCCAAGTTTTTTTTTTTTTTTTTTTTTTCCCGCCGAAAGCTGCTTTGAGTGTCTTCCGTTTTATAGGACACCATCATGAAAGTGATGTGTTTGCATCTTTTTTTTATCGTCACCTGATCAGGTTTCTAATGTTCCCTCAGTTTTTATCCGAGAACTGAAATCTAGTCCACAACACTCGTCATATTGCTCTGTACAGGGATTTTAAACGCCAGTCAAAAAGAGCCAGTTCAAAAGGAACATAATAGTGTTTAATAGAGCATTTTAATGAGAGCCGTGCCCCCGGCTGTGCTGCAGTGAACTCGCTGGCCCTATCACTGGAGGCTGGGGCTCCACCGGTGTGCCTGTCAGTCCACATTACCGCTTCACTGCTGCCATTAAAAGACAAAAATCCACCTCGCACCACCCGCACCCCCCCCCAAATACAGAGAGAGGGACAATGCCAGGACCGGCTGCTCAGCCAGAGCCCAAGCGTGAGCTCAACAGCTACGGCTTTACACAGCACTCAGGAACTATAAACGTCCTCCCACACTCAGGGATTTATTAATAATGTTGCTTTGAGAAACTTACTAGCTAATGGTTTTTAGAAAATACAGGATGTTCACATCAAATAAGCAAAAACAGTATAAGAAAATAACAAAAGGATATTTAGCCTTAGGGAAGGAATTCTGGGAAGACTAATTAAAAAGAATAAAAACGTTACAAAAACGTATTCCGATTAATGTTTTCAAGTTTTTAATACTTTGTTTTAAGCTGTGATCAACTAGATTTGCCGCAGTGGAAATTCTTGTGGAGGAAAGAATGATTTTGAGATCCATTTCAGATGGAAATGCTCGTAATCTGTTCCTCTTATTCTCCTCCAGAATACCACAAGGACATATGAATTTATGTTTTTTACTGAGAGAGTACTACTTGTATTTCTCATAAATTGCAGTCAAAGAGAGCAGCGGAATGATGAAGTACCACTTACTGCAGACTCCTTGGAAAACCAATCACCTCATCAAACCAAGAGAACTTATTTTCATATATAATGACTTGCTCTATTTTATAGACGCATACCTGTGGTGGATTCTCTCCAGACGTTCTGGAGTTTCTTGAACTTTAGAAAACTGCATTTCCTTGAAAACATTGTGGTCTGTTAAAGAATAATGACTGCATAGAATAAACAAGATTTAAAGGCTAATAGCATTTTTGTTGGCGCCATTTCAGTGAGTTTTACATACATTACCATTTATTTAAATTTTCTAATTTGTAAGAAATTATTTACCAAATTTATATATATAAGAAAAAAGATATGTAAAGACATCCGTAATGTTATTTTGAAGAATTTATTTACATTTTCCAAAAAAATACTGGGCTGCACAACTGTTTTAAACATTGGAGACGATAATAATAATGTTTCTTGAGCAGCAAATCAACATGCACTGTCAGGGAATAAAGGTACAAAAGCTTTTTGAAAGGTACACTTTTGTACCTATTAGTTTAAAATATGTACACTTTAAGTACTAATATATACCTCTTAGGTACCAAAATGGAAGGGCAACATCCCAGTGACAGCTTTTGTACTTTTGCATTTCTGATTGTATTAGAATGAGTTCTGAAGGATCATGTGACACAAAAAAACAGAAAAATCACCTTTGCCATTAAAAAAGTAATATAAAATACCATAAAAGCGGTCCATACACCTTTTGCACTACACCATAAGACTTGCTGGTCACGCTGAAGAAAACAAGTGTGAATAAATTATGGCTGAAAGTAACATTGGCTCGTCTTTAATATTTTCTCAGAGCATAATCTTATCATCAACAACAAATTACGGGGGTCAAAAAGGTACATGTGTCTGAGGAATTGAATTTTGTAATTGTTTGAAATGGTTTGTCTTCCTATTTGGATTGTGAGTCTAATCACATCAGTCTTTTCTAGTGTTGTTTGGATGAATCTTTCCAACATACACAATGGCACGCTCGACTTCTCAACAATCCCATCCTCCTCACACACCATCCCATCATTCAGTGCAGTAAATCAAGACACGGGGCCTGTTCTGTCCATTGAAACTAGTGCATGGAAAAACACTTAATCAAAGCTCGGGATCGAAGTTTACAGAGAAACTAAATAGCACAAAACCTATTTTTTACGCAGCATTGTGTGCTTAATATTCCTGAGCTCTGATCGGCAACAGAGAAAGCATAACAACCTGAGGCCTCCAGCTCTCTGAGCAATCAACCATCAACTTTATGCCAACTATAAATGCAATGTATAAAACATCTTTCTTTAGGCTTAACAGCCATGATTATACAGAGATGGCACACGCGAAAGAGTATCAGTGTCGTTTATTTGACCAATTTAAGATTAAAACGGTCTTAAAATGCTCAAATATTGTCTTACCTATTATATTTTATCACGCATGTCTGGGGAATCAGTATTTGGCGTATAAACAGAATCACTTTCCTCCCTACAAGCCCAAGCAAGCATGCCAGGAGCAAACCTCATATACTCCACCCCGCTGTTTCAGCTGAACCCTGTTCAAGGCATCGATTGGCTTTAAGGCACCGTGATTTGTTTGATCTTTAAACCACAAGTGCACTTTTTACCAGCAGTCATGGTGTTTGCCAGCTTTCACGCTTGCCTTTTTGCTTCTTTAAGCTTGTAAATGATAATGAAGTGTTACATGGGCTTCCAGAGTCTTTCTTTTAGTAGTCAGCCTGAAGCTGCAGTTGATATAATGGCTCCTCTATATCCTAAACTGCACGGATGCCAGAGGACTGCGAGTGCAACGCATTGGCCGGTTTAGCATGGGAGACGTTATAACTGATCTTTGTTGGAAATGCTGTTGTGCTTAGGGAGAAATTCATATGCTGTTGCAGTACTTTCCAAATGTCAAAAACAATGAACTCTCTAGATTCGTTATCTAAACCAGAGGTCGCTACACAACCGTTCAAAAGTGTAGGGTCTGTACGATTTTTTTTTGTCTAAATATTGTGCGCCAAAGGCAACATTTATTTGAAATCAGAAAGTCAGTAATATTATAAAAGTTAAATTTTTTTTTCTATTTTAGTATATTTTAAAATGCAGTTTATTCCTTGGATTGAAAGGCTGAATTTTTAGCATCTTCAGTGTCCCACGATCTGTTAGAAATCATTCTAATATGTTGATTTGCTGCTTAATAAGCTTTTCATATGTTGAAAACTGATTAATATTTTTGTGAAAACTGATATTTTTTCAGGACTAACTTCACTCTCACTTTCGACCAATTAAAGGCATTTTGCTGAATAAAACTATTAACTTATTAAAACAAACAAGATTTTCATGATCAGTTTTAACGAATTAGTAGTTTTTGATATATATTGGCCTTGGCTTGAATAGATTCTGATCTAAACCTTTCTAATATTTTCCTTATAATGAACTTAGTTTTCATGAAAAGACTTTCAGATTAACTCCCACGCTAAATGTATTCAGCAATATTTATTTCTCATTTAATTGTTTCTTTTTTTTTTATCGTCCTCTCTACAGCTCCATCTGCTGTGTCAATCATGCATCAGGTCAGTCGAACTGTGGACAGTATCACATTGTCGTGGTCCCAACCGGACCAGCCCAATGGAGTCATTTTGGACTATGAGCTGCAATATTACGAGAAGGTAATAAGTCATCAAATACGAACACACTCCAGCTATTTTATTCAAAACATACAAACATTCTAAGTTCAATTCAGTTAAACTTCAAAAAATCCCTTTTGGGATAAATTAGTTATGTCCTTCTTACACAGGCTTGAATTAAAATTAATTAGGAGTGGAATTAGAGCTCAGGCCACATAAATTAATACACTACATTAATATATGATGTTAGTTTACTACTTTACTAATACTCAAAGCAATTTCCAATGTGTCTGAAAAGTTCTATATTTCTGTGTATCCTGTCATGCTAATGAAATTGTTAGTAGTTCCAACAAAACGCGTTTAGTAGACTTTTATTTTGCGTTATTAAATTAGCTATTTGCAATTAAATCAAATTGATTAAAAAGTCTGTTGCGGTAACCTAATTTTAATTAACTAAATAGGCCAAGCAGCAAAAAAAAAAAAAAAAAAAAAAAAGGAAAGAAAGAAAATTGAATCCCTGACATTAATTGTAATTTATGGACCATTTTATAATTCTAAACATGACTTTAATTGCTTCTGAATGGATTTAACTGTATGCGATCTTTTATTTTTTTGTTCTAATCTAGAATATAGCAGATTCGAACTCCTCTCTACTGCGGAGTCAGACTAATACAGCAGTTATCCGGGGCCTGAAGCAGGGGACCATCTACGTTTTCCAGGTGCGGGCCAGAACAGTGGCGGGCTTTGGACGTCTAAGTGGGAAGATGTACTTCCAAACAATGACTGAAGGTATCGGACTTTAACAAACGTTGTTCATTTTGCTCTTCTACTTTCCCAATTAATAGTCTAATTTTTCAGGTGCTACAGTCTTGACAAAAACTGCTTTCTGGTTTCTTAAATAGCTTTAACCTTAGTCTGCTGGAACACAATTTTAGATCTATATGCCAAGGGCAAAGCCAGAAACATGAGCCAGGGGCCAAGCCATCGCAGCATGCTGCTTGTTCTCAATCATAATCTGAGATATACAGCCACATTCGTTTTGATGAAAATGGAAACATTTGACAGCAATGAGCAATTTGCTACTTGGAAACACATTTATTTGTGTTTAGCAGGCATTAGAATATTCTGTGGCATGTCTGACAAAATCCAGAAAGTGACTGTTGACAAATTATTATTAAGGTGTCACACATGTAAAATGTGTTGACAAGTCAATTGCTGAAGATGAATCAACAGCTTAAGAAGGTTTGTCAGCCACTCAGAACCAAGATTTCAACAATACTGCATTATAAATTGTGGAAACAAAAATGTTTGAGACAAACGGAGTAAACCATTTAAAGGTTTGGGGTCAATAAGAAAGCTCAATTGTATTCAGCAAGGATGCATTGCATGGATCAAAACTAATAGTAAAGACATTTACATTAATAAATGCCTGAATTTTAAATGATACATTTAAAGTGAGCTGTTCTGTTGCCAAACCTCAAATATCATAGACTAAAACATGAAATGCTTTAGTACAGACAGTAAGCAATGGAACCCCCCCCCACCCCAAAATAAAGATTAAAGTCTTTTTTGAGCAAAAGCACAGAACTGATCTGATCTTGTGTCCACCATGTGTAGAGGAGTACAACTCCAGCCTGCAGGAGAAGCTGCCCCTCATAATCGGCTCTGCTGCTGCTGGCGTTGTTTTTCTCATCGCTGTGGTTGTGCTCATTATCGTCTGCAATCGGTGAGTTTACCATGATCTGGAATAGATTCCACAAAACTGAACAGAAGTTTGATTTCCTCTTTCTCTTATAAACTAAGAAATCCTGTTTCAAAGTTTTCCCTTTCCCTTCTTTTTTTGTTGGGGTCTCCTCAGGAGAGGCAGTGAGAGGACAGAATCTGAATACACGGACAAGCTTCAGCATTACACCAGCGGTCACAGTGAGTAAACCATTCAGTGGCTTCATAATATTTCATTTGTGCTTATAATATTTACTTTTGAAACACTCAACACTCAAGTCAATAAACGCTCAAGTTTTGAATGTGTATTGAAATGGTTCATATAGTATTGATAAAATGTGCATGTGCTGTACATGCACAAAGCTTAATTACTTAATTTTCTCTTGCAAAAGCACTTACATGCTCAAAATACTTTATTATTTAGTTTGTTTGCCATATGATTCTGTCTCATTGATAAATATGATAATATTGACAGATAATTTAATTAGATAAATATTAGTGCTGTCAAATGATTAATTTTAATTAATCAAAATTAAAACATTTTGTTTACATAATATAAGTGTGTATAATTATGTAAATATATATATATGATATATAATGTTATATACAATGTAAATTATAAGAATATGAATATATAAATGTATAAAAATGTAAATATTTTCTATATACTGTATATATAGTGTATATGCGTGTATTTTTATATATACATAATAAATATACACTGTACCATTTTACTTCATTTTGTATGCGATTAATGGTTAGACAGCACTTATACATCAGTGATTCTTGAGATATGGGACAAAACCTTAAAATAGGTTAATGTGTATTTAAATCTCAAACTACTTTACAAGTCCGTGGCATATTGTTTGTAAAAATATAAGGGTAAATTAAAAAAATATACAACAATATAAGAATATAATTTTGCTAAAATAAGAAAAAAAAGTAATCTTGTACATTTGTGTTGTTTGTGATATTTTTTTTTTTTTATGTTTTCAAAGCATTTTGTCCCATCCCATCTTTTAAGAATCATTGATATCTAATTTTTTCGGTGTATAGGCAAAATATTTCTATTGCATACGCTGCAGCTCCTGTTTCTTTTTCCAAGTGTCTCCAGGAATGAAGATCTACATCGATCCTTTCACTTATGAGGATCCCAATGAAGCAGTCCGCGAGTTTGCCAAAGAAATAGACGTGACCTGTGTGAAAATCGAGCAAGTCATTGGTGCAGGTGAATGTCACTAACATATATTAGGAATATTTTAACATGCGTAGATTTAATTGGATAGAGTGCTGATTTGCAGTCTAACCAAAATCTTTGCATCTCATCTAGTCAGTCGAGTGCATATAAGCAGTTAGTCGAGTGCATATATACGCAAAGCAAGCGGTAATTAGAAAGCAGCTGCAATCTAGCAAAAGCCTGGAGCTGTTAATGCGTTCACACTTTTAATTATTGTTAAAGGAGCAACAAATTTTAGCAAACCAGGCTGCTAATTTAATTATTTTCATCTGACTGAATTATAAGTGACATTTTCTGTGTAATCGACTGGTCTTAATGGTTGAACGCTTTAGGTGAGTTTGGAGAGGTATGCAGCGGTAATCTCAGGCTTCCTGGGAAGAGGGAGATTCTGGTGGCCATAAAGACTCTGAAATCAGGCTACACGGAGAAGCAGCGGCGGGACTTCCTCAGCGAAGCCAGCATAATGGGGCAGTTTGACCATCCCAACATCATCCACCTGGAAGGAGTGGTGACCAAGAGCACTCCGGTGATGATCATCACCGAATTCATGGAAAACGGATCACTGGACTCCTTCCTTCGGGTGAGTTTCATTGTTGCTGTTGTCATTTTCTTGCAGCAACATGCACTTGAATTTTGTACGTTGTCTATGACTTACTGACACCTAGTGGTGTGGAAGCAGTATCATTTTAGAAATGCTGTTTTCACAGTTAACCATCATTAATTTGTTTCACAAGACAAATTGTCAAATGGCAGTAAAATGAGCTGTTTGTGTAATCTCAACACGTCTGCCACCAAGAGGTTACCCTCTCTATGTAGAATATAATCGATTTTATTATGTGGCTACTTTATTTTAATTTTTCTAAATTAATATTTACTGTTTAATGTTTGTGGCCAGTACGTTTTTTTTTTTTTGTTGTTGTTTTTTAAGTCCACATTTATTGGCTAGAAACATTTTATTGGTAAAATTAAAACAGTGATGTTATTATAATTTACAATAATTGGTCTTTATTTTTATATGTTTTACAATGTAACCTATTCATGTGATTAGCAAAGCTGAATTTTCAGCGTTATTAGTGCATTATACCAGTCTTTAGTGTCACATGAGCCTTTAGAAATTATTGTAATATGCAGATTTGCTTCTCGAGAAGTATTTATAGACAATTTAAAAAAGAAATATATTTTTTTTTAAATAGGAATCTTTTGTAAATAAAATGATAAATATCTTTACTATCACTTATGAGAAATTTAGCTTTAGTGCGTCCTTGCTTGAAAAAAAATAAAAATTCTAAAACCCAAGAAATTAATTAAACCCAAACTTCTGAACTGTAGTGGGTGTTTTAAAGATGCACCTTTAATTAGGTTTCATGTGTGATTTAATCATGATCACATGCTACATTGGGTTTAAACTTTGTTAATGTAGATTTTTGGCACCTAATTAAAAAACATAACTAATATTTTTTGCCCACACGTTGTCCTAAAATGCTTTTTATTTCATAATGTGTATTGGCACTTGTCCTTGTGCTGCTTTTAACTGACCCAGGATCCCATTGGACAGGGCCCAGATGTGTCTGCCGAGAGGCACAGCTGGACTGAAGTCCAGATGTTTCGCCACAAGACTGTGACACAAGCTCACAGAACAAAGGCTTATTTTAAAATGTTGGAAATGCTTTTTTCCTTAATCTAGAGAAGAAACATATGTGCATCCCCCGTCTTAAACAAATAATTCGATCATACTTTCATATATTTAATATTTGTGTATTCTCTGTATGCTGTTGCAGCAAAACGATGGCCAGTTCACTGTCATCCAGTTGGTTGGCATGCTGCGAGGCATCGCAGCTGGAATGAAGTACCTTTGCGACATGAACTACGTACATCGCGATCTGGCTGCCCGCAACATCCTGGTCAACAGCAATCTAGTCTGCAAAGTATCCGATTTTGGGCTTTCTCGCTTTTTGGAAGATGACACATCAGATCCTACATACACAAGTGCCCTGGTGAGTGTGCGGTTTGTGGGTCATGTGGCCTAATGCTATGTGGCAGGACCTAATACTTCATGCTAATGAAATTTTCCTAACTAAATTCAATGTTCGCGTAGGGAGGGAAAATTCCAATACGATGGACCGCTCCCGAGGCCATTCAATACAGGAAGTTCACGTCCTCGAGTGATGTGTGGAGCTATGGCATCGTAATGTGGGAGGTCATGTCCTACGGAGAGCGACCTTACTGGGACATGAGCAATCAAGATGTACGAAATCAATTCTTAAATATTGATGATTAGAGATGATAGTTTTCGTTGAGCTTTTTTCATGAAGAGCTGGATAAGGATGTCCCCTAGTGGACAAAATCAAGCAGCGTCATTGAACACCATCTTAAAGTGCATACAAGAACATGTCTAATGTTAAGCATAACATCATCATTTATCTTCCCATAAATCCAGGTAATAAACGCTATCGAGCAGGATTATAGGTTACCTCCTCCTATGGACTGTCCAAATGCACTGCACCAACTAATGTTGGACTGCTGGCAGAAGGACAGAAACAACCGTCCGAAATTCAATCAGATTGTTAACACTCTGGATAAGATGATCCGTAATCCTGGCAGCCTGAAGGCCACCACTCCTCTCTCTTCAGGGTAAGAGATTTCACTTTAGTGGACGTTTATTAATCAGTTTCTTTTAGGAAATAAATAAATAGATTTTAAATGAAATTAAATATTAAATTCCAGATATAGAACATACAATATTACAGATATAGAATATACAATATTATATGATATTATAAAGGACATAATGCTATAATACATGGTGCATAACAGACAAAGAAGTATACAAAAATGAACGCTTATTTAGCATTTCAGTAAGTTTATTCATTAATTAAAATTTATTCTAAGGTTAGATGTATCGTTTATTGAGAAAATGATCAATTTATAATTTTTAATTCAATTACAAGTATCCATAATACATAATATTATGTATATTATACATTACATAATATATATATGGAGTGCAAAATTATTGAAATACATAAATTTATATATGCCGCATCTTTACGGCAACGTAGTCGGCATTCGGCATTTCATTACATTTTTAATGTATACAACCATCCACAAGTTTGCGATTCAGTACCATTTTTTTTTTATTTGTGAATGATTTTTGAAGAATCCTGTCACACCCGAGACTGGAGTAGTGACTGCTGAAAATTCAGCTTTGCGGGAGTAAATTGCATTGTAAAAAATAGCAAACAGTCATTTGTTTTCATATGTAACAATATTGCGGTTTCGAGTGCATGTTGTTATTATTATTACTATTTATGTTATTAGCTGGGTCAGATGGCATTAGTTTTGTTTTGCTTTTTTGAATGCACATGATTTAAGTGCCTAGAGATGGTGATTCTGTGCGTGTTTTACAGCGTACATCTACCTCTGCTGGACCGCAGCACACCAGACTTCTCCAGCTTCAGCACAGTGGATGAATGGCTGGACGCCATCAAAATGGGCCAGTACAAAGAGAACTTTGCCAATGAAGACCTCACTACCTTTGAAGCCGTGTCTCAGATGACTATGGAGTATGTTTTCGCTATCTTCCATACAGCTCAACAGATTCGCATCAATCGTTTTCGTTACCAAGTTACAGAACCAGACGCTATACCCACCAGAAACCTATTACTGTACATTTGATTCATAGTCTTGTCTGCTTAGATCATTCCTTGACTGTGACATTGTGCCGTCGCTTCTCTGACGCCCTCTTTCTGTCCTCACAGTGACATTCTGAGGGTGGGAGTCACACTAGCAGGCCACCAGAAGAAGATTCTCAACAGTGTGCAGATGATGCGAGCCCAAATGAACCAGATCCAGTCAGTGGAGGTTTGATTCTTGCGAGTAGAGGATGGGACCAGCCTGTGCACACCAGACCCTGAGGACCTTCCACAGAAAGACGCGTCCAGAGCCCAGCAGTAGTCACTTTCTCTGGGGATGATCAAGAACAGATCCCCTGAGACCGCTTATGGTCTCGATACAGCACCAGCACATTGAAGGCAAGCTGTAGTCTTTGCAGTGGCCAAAATTATCCATAAATTCGTTCTGGCTGCATTTACATGCAAGTTTTTGTTCCAGTATTATCTCTGACTTCGCAGCATTTCCAATAAACCACACATGTAAGGTGACGGCCTCGTTATATATACCCTTTGCATAAAAAAACAATCGCCTTTTGTATGTAAATGTTTTGCTCTAAGCAGCTTTCTGTATTGCTACATTATGAAATGTGCTGTCGATCACCTGCTACGTGTTTTTTGCTAAAGTTCTGAACTCAACGAATGAAAGTATTTTTGAGCACCTTCTGGGTCCATTAAAAATGCATTTACAAAGTGCACCCTTTAAAATACGTTAGATTATGTCACAGCTCTCAGAATAAGAATAAAACGCAGCCACCTTTTTATGATGGCGTTATATTGGGTGTAAAATTAATCAGAGCGCTTCCATATGCAGAATATAAGGCTTGAAAAGGTTTTTCATGCATGTAAATGTAGCCACTTACACATTATTTTGGCTGTTAGTTTTTCGGGTAAATCTGTAATCTCATTAAATGAGATTAAATCAGATTTTGATTATATATAGCCCTTTTGATATGATTTGGTTCTCAACTGTATTCACTAGAAATGTATTGACAGGATCATTTAATATTTCAACTTTTGTTTTGGAGTGCATCTGTAATGGACTATGGACTAAAAGCAAGAAAAAAGGAGAAACAATTATACATGCGTGATCACATGTATGATGAGGAATGATCCGTGTGATGGATCTTGCGCTGGCAGATTTTGCCAATATGAGGACTATTATAGAACTATGTGAATAGTAGGCAAAGCAACCAGTACTGGTTCAGTATGTTTTTTTGGTTTAGTTTTTTTTTTTTTTTTTTTTTTTTTGTACAAAGTAATGTGATATTTTTTATTTCCTTAATGAGTTTTATTTATTTGTTTTATACTTTTTAACACCATTACTTACCAATTAACCATATAATCATGCACCGGTGTTGTACTGCAGATGTTCTTGTCACATATCGCAAGCACTTCCTGTGCTGATTTCCTCACAGAGCCTGCCGACAGAATATAATAGAGGTGCATGCCAGATTTAATTTTATGTTTACTTTCTATCCCGATAGTAAGTGTCCCTTAGTGTTCATATTTTCATCAGATGTCATGTTTTGAAAAGTTTTTCCCCCATGTTTTTAACAATTTCTTGTATTTATGTATATGTATATGTATACATATATAATTATGTGTGTATATATATATACATGCTGGCACTTCGCAAATAGGGTACAATTTGTTATCCAATGACTTTTTTTTTAAGCATTAGAGGCACTAATCCCATGTTTTATGTCGTAATAAGGATTAGATGTTTGACAAGCTATTATCTAACATAAGATTAGCATCAGTAGCTAGTTTTGAACACTTTAAATGTCCCGGTCTCCTACTTGAAATCTGGATTTGGCCGGTCCAGCTTCATTTTCGGGCCTTATTTTGTACCCCGTTTGTAGAAGTCTTGCTGTCCACATGAACTTGAAGCATTGCACACACAAAAAGCAGCTTGCGGAAAGAGGGAAACCTAAAGACACACTAGAAAAGACTGCTTTTGCTGAAAGATATGTTTTATGAATTATGAATTTTAACATCAATATGCTCTCTTATTTGTATAGTCTTGTGCAGTTTATCTGATTTTCAATGGTGTGGCAAATGTCATTTTGACAGTATGAGCTTGAGTGAAAAGGCTTGACTGACCATACTTTTTTTTTTTTTTTTTTTTTTTTTTTTTAATATATCTTTGACATGTTTGACACATTAAACTTCATGACATATTCATCATTACTGTAAAGTACTTTGCAAAATACATGCTTGCTTGTTTGTTGTTTTCAGTATATACGGTGTTGGTTAATAAGCAGTTTTAGTCTGTTGCTCTTCCTGGAGCACGGCACATTTGTAACCCAAAATAGTTGTTGAGTTGACACTTTGACACTGTGACGCTGTCTCTCTAAAGTGAATGTGCTTCCTATCAACTTGTTGACTGGTCTTCCATGTTTAAACAATTTACACTTGTATAGAAAAACTTTCATAATAGGTCTGATTCTCACATATTTTTGTTTCGCTCGCTCTCTCTCACACAGCGCTAACGCCTATTTTACCAACCTTTACTCGTTTCCCTCCCCAAGCATACTTTTAATGTGAGACAGGCTGCTTTGTTCTTTGTAAAAGCTTTGCCTGACAAACTCATAACTGTTAATGGTTAGGTGCTGCAATATTTAGATAAATATGCCCATATCTATATTCCATGCTTTCATTTTACATTAAAAAGCATTTTTCAGAGTTTTGGGCAGCATTCTATAGTAAAATGTAAACTGAAAGTGCAATGTTTTGTTAACGAAATAATTTATTATTGCAAAACTGTTTCTTTGCCTTTTAATTGAAATTTCAACAATTCACAAAAGCACCAGGAATTAACTTCATAAAGGGAATTAAAAAAAAATAATTTCAGGCTCAGTGAACTGTCTTTGTGATTAATTTTTTTTATATATCATTACTATAACCACAGAACAAAAAGTTGTATGAAAAGAATGTACATATGTTAATATATTAGAAAATACCTTTATGTATTACTTTTTTATTTTAACCATTTTTATTTGTAATGTGGCCATTTATTTCCATTTCACCATCTATTTGATAAAAGATAAATTTCTTTGTGGTAAACATATGACCGTGGATTAGGCCATTTACACGCATACAATAGTATGCACACACTTTCGTTGGTATTAACCCGTCGTACGCGCACACACACACTGTACTGTCCACCATGACCACTGTGAGTGAAGCAGGAGGCTCTGGATTTTGTATAAATGTACATTTACTGTAACCCTGTGAATGATGTTACAGTTAAATAATTTGTAGTATTGCTATTGGTTTATTTTCTATGAAAGAACATTTGTGGCCCATTATGTTTTTCTTCAATAAAATATGGAGCAAGGGTCAGAGCCATGGGTCATGTGAGAAGTGTTTTATATATTACAGAATGATTCGAATGTCTAAATTAATATTTTTGTGTTGTCGTATTGCTCCAGACCAGCAGGGAGAGCTGTAGGCTGCAAAATGAGGTCTGTTGCTTGTGAGATCTACTGTAGCAACACAACTAGAGAAACCATAAAATGTAAAACGCATTTTTTCTAAATGTTTGATTTTATGCTTTCTATGATTAATCTTTTTGTATTTATTTATTAGCTTTGGTAACCAGATGACTATTTTGCCTGTGTCCTTCTTAGATTAATGTGTTATCTTTAAACAAATTGTCACAGGCCACTCGATATTTTGCAGATATTACCCATAATTGATCTGTTTCCACCTTTTTTTAAAATGCCACTAATTTGCTGGTTTTTTCCCCTATAACTTCTCCTGTAGTTCATTTGGATGGTGTTTTCTGCATGCACGTAAACCCATCCCTCGAAAGCCATCGGCATTTGACCTGCTCTGCCAGCTATCCAGTCTTGTTTTGATGACATCTACTGTCACCCAGATCGCAAACAAATTACTGAGCTGTCAATACTCTGTGTATATGTGTGTGATAGAAAGACAGATAGGGAATAAGCTTCAGAAGCTGTAGTATTAAAGATGAGAAAACTTTTGGCTGTGAGGAGTCTGAATTCAGACCATCTGTTCTTTGCCAATGGTTGTTCCTTCTAAATTGTCCTTCATTAATTACATTTTCCAGTTGATTTGTGGCTATCACACCAATGGCAGGCATGAGGAGTGTTCTGGAAACATTTTTCAAGTGATTTGGTGATGCTAAATTTTTTAGGTAGCTTGCCGGACACTGACAAATAGGGGTCAAGTAAAGCCGCATCAATGGCTAATCTTTGAAACACGATCACACCGTGTCACGCCCATCTGATAACTGTAGTATCACTTCATTGGCTGCAGAGGACGACTGTGTTTATTAAATCCCAGTGGAATTAGCCACCACAACAAACCATACCAAAAGTACAATGAAATATAAATTTGTTAATCCTATAATCTGTACTAAATATGTGGCCATGTAATTCTACATACACCATGGTGCACTTGTATCCACATAAATCGAATTTGTCAGTACTGTTGTGATTGAAAGTGCTTTAATGACTTGGCCCAGTTTCGTTGATCCCTCATAGTCAGGACTTCGATGCTGTGCATTCAAGTGGGTGTCCTAGTTTCCGAGACATTCATATTTTGTGACTATCTGTGCTTTTTTACATTATTTATTTTGTGGCCAGTTGTCTCAACATTGCTCAGGTTTAGTAGGGTGACAGTATCTTGCTCTTGGGTATGTTGGTGAGGATCATCCAGAGTGAGGGCCCAGAATGCACCTGGAAGGAAAGTGTGTCACCATGTCCTCAGCCGAGGCTGACAGGTGTTCTTTTTGGGGGCGCTGGCACATGGTATTCTTGCAGTGTGTGAATGTGTATATGGGATTATCTCATGTTTCTCTTTAAAGACCCTGGTGAGAAAATCCGAGCTGGATGATCTTCTCCACTAAGCCCTGTCATGCACCCTCCTTGACGATGAATACTTTGGTTCTGTAAAAGAATCAACTCAACCCTGCCAAAGAAAGGCACACAAAGTTAGCGGCATTTTTATCTCAAACTCAGGTCATTTGTATGTATTTTGCAAGGTGGTTAATTTGTACAAATTCGCATGATCTCACTCATGCGTACCCCTAAACCTACCTGTCAGTGGTACGTCAAATCGTACAAGTGACGATGTACAAATAAGCCAAAATATAAAATGCATTTGAATTGGTTGAAAAATAATGTTACCTTTCTGTTGTCATGCAAGCATGCCACATTGTTAAATCACAGTAAGTAGCATTGCCTTTTGTTTGTGTCCATTCCTGTTGTGTCCCATCCACAACCCAACTGTGTCAAACAGTATGTTGCTCATGATATTTATCATTTATTCATGTGCCAGACTTTAATTGTGAATGGAAAATCTGCACGACTTTTCTGACACTGCCAAATGCCCTACTGAGTAGATATCCTGTACCTACCCTCCTTTGCACTAATGAACCTGACATTTGTTTCTTTTACAGGGACACCGGGGGAACTAACATTTCAAGTTGATATTTTTCAAAGATGTGCCACATGAAAAAGGTCAAAGGCAAGTCTCTCTTTTTTCCCTGGTGATGCCTGCCAGAAAGGTCAAGGTTACAATATGACCTATGGGAGTATTGTGTAATTCCATTGGGCTGTGCCATGCTATTCTCCAGTGCGTGTGATGTAAGAGGAAAGCTGTCTGTGGTCACAGCATGTGTTCTATTTGCCTGGAGATTTACAGCAGCACAGGAGTAAACATGAATTCAGAATACAGACCGACAAAAATAAACAACAACAGCTGGAAAAGCGATGAGTAATGACCGCTTTCAAGAGCGCACTGGAGAAGAGGTACTGTTGAAATATTTTTGTATTCCTTTCAATTCATATAAAATGTGGACTTTTCGAAAGCGTTGCGATTTTCAGGACAGCTATTACGTTCAGGTCGTAAACAAGTGCGACTGAGTTGTGCAGCTGTGACGAGGTCGGAAGGCTTTGCATGCAATTTCTGATTTGTAGCATGCAATGATCATCTTCACTGAGGTTCACACAGTTATTCACAGTCACCATCTCTCACTTTCAGGGCAGTAATCTGTATGCACACAGCCCCATGTTAATCGTCACATCCATCACCATGGCAATGGAGCCAGAATATAAAATTATGCACTATGCCGACTGAATCGGAGGACAAGAGAAAAGAAGCTAAATGTGTTGCCAACAAGTCATTAGTCGTTTATCCAGAATGGAATTAGACTTGCAACCACAGCCTTGGGTCAAATGTGCTATGGGCACCACGGTTCAGCTGGCACGCAATCAAGAGCAGAAGCGTATGGACCAAGATACAGATCAGCAGATAGAGTACATTTGAATTAAAGAATCAGAATTCCCTTTCGACCGTGGGTAAACCGAGTGGGCTACACCTCCTCTTCAGTCGTCACACTCCCCTCCCCTCTCCATGCCCCCAGCGCTTCCCAGTCTCTGGTTCACTCGTCTCTGTTTACCTCTCTGCTAATCCCTTGCATTGCGCGCTCTCTCTCTTCCCCACATTCTCTCGATCGCTGTCTCTCCTCCCCTTTCATGCTCAGAGCCAGCGGGCTGCCACACGACCCACACTGCCTGCTACATGATCTCGTGGAAAACAGAGCTCCGTGTCTTTGTAGCCGCTTGCTGTTGCTCGAGCCTTTGTAGATTGCAATCTAGGAGACAAGGAAAGATGCCTTCGCGACAACCCTGACTCCTGTTATCTCCAGATGCTCTCCTGTCCCCTTTCCTAGTATCTCACCCCCTGACCCTTTACCCCATCCCCTCTCCTCTACCCCTCTCCAAACCTCCCTCTCTTAATCCCCCCAATCTCCCCTTCACCTCGCACCCTCTTGACAATGTTCTCATGTGTTCGCTGGTTTCAGCCTTTCCTTGCCTTGCTCTCCTCTACCTTGTTAACTTGGGGGTACAACTGCCCATCCAGCTGCTTGTGTCCAGACCATCACACCGTGGACTGCACAGGTCAAGGACTCACCCGTCTTCCAGACTCCATCCCTTTGGACGTACGGAGGCTCCTTCTGTCTAACAACTGGATTCCCTGGATCCCTTCTGATTTCCTGGTTCTCTACAGTGATTTAGTGTACCTGGATCTGAGGAATAACTCCCTGACAAGGCTGGAGCCTGGGACTCTGAGCACATCCTCCAGACTGGTCTACCTGGACCTGGGAAGCAACAACTTGACTGAGATCCCCTCAGGAACTTTCGGGGAATCCCGTAGTCTGATCAAGCTACGGCTGGGGAACAATCCATATTTGAATATGGTCAGCGAGGACGCCTTTGCGGGCCTCACTTCCTTACGAGAGCTTGAGCTGGAGAGGAATGCCTCTCTCCGGCCTGGACGTTGGGGTGTTGAGCCAGTTGCCTTCTTTGCGGGTGATACGCCTGGAAGGGAACCCCTGGTTGTGCAATTGCAACTTTGCCAAACTCTTTCTGTGGCTATTGGAAAATCGTCACAAGCTCCCAACTGGTAAGCTGCTTAAATCTTGCTTTCCTGATCTGCATGAAATAATGTCATACTTTTTTCATACACTAAAGACCTTTTGAATCACTTCAACTCTCACAATCTATGGAGGCTCACCTGTAAAAGATCCAAAGTGTCAGTAACTCTGAGGGTGAGAAGTGTTGATGCTTAAGATTCTGACTAGGACATACATGTGGGTGAACTGATTTTGTTTGGGATAGAGATGCTTAATAATCTATTGGTTGCTTAAAACTGAGACTGAACTACTTTGACTCATCACATTAGCATGATGGGTTATTAATTCAATTATAAATATCTTAAATCACACAATTGAAAGTAATATTTCATATTTTGACACTTTTTATATAACATGCTTCCACCTATTCTTGTTTGTAGCTCAATATTGTATGATAATGTTTTCAAACCAAGACAAAGAGTTCGACACACTGTAGGTTGTCACTAGAATATGTAAAATATTCTTGTGCATAATTCATGAAACATATGCCACACGACATGTTCTCTAAATTTGTTTCATGTCTTGTCCTCTTTGTTGACGTTAATTTGAGTGGTAACTAAAGGACAAAATTGAGGGAAATGTACTCCTTGAATTACAGTATCCATTGGTCATTAGGTCACTTACCACTAGTCCAAGGTTAAGGTCAATTTGAGCTCCACACCTACATCAAATATATATGCATGATCCTCACTGTCCCTTAGAAGCACAAGTCACTTTTCTCTCCCGTGTCTGTTTGAGAGACTAAGTTAGGTTGCAAGTTACGAACATGTCAATATAAAAAATTTAGTTTGGGTTTTGTTTGCACATTTATATAATGTATACAAACCAAGTGCTGAGAACACATGTAGTGGTTTTGTTACGCAACCAAACCTTTAAAAAAAGTCTATTTGTTTGTGCAGTGAGTTTAATACAAAAGTATAAGCATTTCATATTAAAATGTACATTTTTATTGAAACATACCCAAATACTTTGATTTGGTTACTTCAGTTTGTATAATTTTAACAGAATTTTTTATTTATTGTCATGGGTGTGAATCTTTGTGATTGGATTACACTCCATATTAAGAGGAAGATTTGCTTAATCCTCAGACATTTGAAGTTTATTTGACTATTTTTATTTAGCTTATGAGACTGAGATCGTATCGAATCATTGCATTTTGCATTTGTAACTTCTAAATCAAAGTTAGAGTCCATTTCCAGAGTTACAATATTAACTGTACCCATGAATTTAACATGAATGGGATCTTTGTTTCTTTGTCAACAGACAAAGAAGGTCAGTTGTATTTGTAAACAACACCCTTTCACCCATTCACAAATGTTTGTAGCCTGTAGACCTGGCACAGTTTTTTTATGAATGTCACTTCTGGGTAATTTGTAAATCATTTGAAAGATTAGTTCACTATTACATCTCGAAAATAATTATATTTGATATTTTAGTTAAAAAACTAAAATGAAAGAAAATATCAATTATTTATTATGGGCAAAATGTCAATTCTTTTGTTCCCAGCAGATATACTTTAGCTGTTCCTGTGTCTTTGCTAAGTATATGTTGGTTTTACCAAGGGGGGCATGGCATTTAGGCAAAACTCTAAATGTTAAGGGTGAATATTTCTTGAGGCTTTGTTTTGTTGTAGTCAAAGAATGTACATATAATGCTCTGAAAGTAATGTTTTCATTGCAATATTTAATTCAGTGTACTTTCATTCTGTATTACCATGCAAAAACAGGGCAGAATCAAAGGAGACTGTATTGTTTAGATTTAATTATATATATATATATATATATATATATATATATATATATATATATATATATATATATTTTTATATATATTTTATTATCTACCGAAATGTACTTATTCAATTAAAAAAATATTCAATCAATAATTTTCTGGCAATTAAACTGACCTTGGTGTTACATAGCTACATAATGCTATAAATGCTAGCAGTGTGTTTTCATTGTAAAAACAAACGTTATATGAAAAACATCATAATGTAGTCTTTAATTCAAACAGTCCAGGGGCCACTAGTTTAAACTCCCGTACAGCGTTGTAATTCTGGCACTTGGGTATGGATGAACACGTTACATCCATTATTCAACCCAACATTGTATCTGATACTGATGATAGCACACTTCTGGCACACTTTCAGTTACTTGGTAATTGGATATTCAGTCTTTCAGGGGCAAGAATCAAGATTTCCACCAAATACACTGTTGTGTATACAAGCAAAGCATGTGAAGTGACATACATATATGTGACAGGCGCACACACAACTCTTTATACAACCCTCAAAGGTCAAAGACAGAGCCCGAGAGGTTACCGTGTCTTAAAATATCACAATTATGCCACCAAGCGTATCTAGTACATTAATTCATGCATTCTGTAACTGAATTTTTCAGGTCTACAGGATTTGTGCACATCAAATGTATTGAATGAAATCAGCGTAATCTGAATAAAGAGACCCAATGATAATGGGATTCATATATCCAGCTGTATTACACTACAAAGGCGCAGCTTTGATTCATTTCACCGATGCAAACATAAGAACATGGCAGTGTCTTCTTTGTGTTACACATATGTGGTGACAGCAGGCTAGACGACACTAGTCGGCTGACTGAGCTTGTGGCCGCTGTGAGAATTTTCTAAACGGGTAAAAGCATGCGCGCGGTGTTGGTGATTCGCGATTTTCGCTCTGGGGGACCTCCAGCGTAAAACACCGAAGCTCTGGCGTGATGAAACGTCAGGCAAGCGGCCACGTGACAGACCCAACAAAGGAGGCTGAGGTCACTGAATCCCCTGCATGTGGAAAACCCCTTCTGGATGGAGTGACTCATCCACACTTACTGCCTCACACGTTTGATGATGATGTCAACTGACTTTGACCAATGACATGAACAAACACGGTGGCGTCGTGT
This sequence comes from Puntigrus tetrazona, assembly GCF_018831695.1. NCBI lineage: Eukaryota > Metazoa > Chordata > Actinopteri > Cypriniformes > Cyprinidae > Puntigrus > Puntigrus tetrazona. The sequence continues at coordinate 12,667,800 of NC_056721.1, read as the reverse complement.
TGTGACACGGAGGGTTATGTATTGACGAGAATGCCATTTCTCATCATTTTTACCTCCAAAATGCCGGTTTCTCTCTGCCGAAGCACAAGCGGCTGCACGAGGGGTTTCGTGCGTGAATGCAATTAGAGGAGAGATGGGTCTGTGGAGCTCTGCCGCTCTGTTGTGTCTGTCTGTCAGCGTGGCTGTATTACGTAGGCGATGTTCCGCTTCAAATCTGTCATCTGGTGTCCACTGATCACACGGCTGAAAGGAGATTAAACCTCCCTCTGTGAAAATCAAAATACACACCAACGAGGAATATTTCACAAACGTTTCTCATAAAGTGAGGGGGGGGGGTGAAGAAAAACAAAATTGGAACGCATCCCATCTCGGATCTTATCTTGCCGTTATGTAACAGGAGTTTTCTGAGTCATAGTTGCAGTGTTATTGCTAGATACAAAAATTTCCCAAGTAATAATACCACTATTCTACAGGGCATATTTGTGTAAACTGATTATAATATCTTTATTTCTGTAACGTTTTATCTAGTGACAATACTTATAGGTCTTTTTTTTTTACAGATCTCAAACAAAGCAGTCTCATAAGAGCTTTGTTTTGCGGTGCAAATCAAGCACGAGTTTGGAAAACAAGCTCATTCTAGGTTTAGCTCAGCTGCCTGAAAGACACTTGAATGTAATGGCATTGAGTGCTAGTGCACATGTTCAAATGGAGTATATATAGCCTTGAGTTTTGAGTGTGTGTTAATGAAGTCCGCTTGCTCATTTATTATCCTTTGAAGCGTTACGCTGTCTGGATATGTGACCATCAAATGGCCTTTAAAGAGCTGAACAAAAAGAAATAAAATGAGAAGTACTAACTGAAACAGACAGTAACATAAAAAATGAATAAAAAAAAGAACTTTCCATTTAATTACCAATGTGTAATTACTTATTGGTAGTTTTTGCCTTCAAAGTGTTTATTTATTGGTCAAAATACAGCAAAACCAATAAAATTAGATTAAAATGACTGTTCTGTTTAAATATATATCAAAATATTATTTATTCCTGTGAATTTTCAGCAATCATTGCTCTTCAGTATTACCTGATCCTTCAGAAATCATTCTAATATGCTGAACTGCTGCTTATTTTTTGTGTAAACCAAGATACTTTTTTCAGGTTTCTTTGATAAACATAGACAGTGTTTGTTCATGATATTGTGCAGCTGAGGATGCTTGTGACATTAGTGACCTGACATGTGAGCTGGTTTGGAAACTCATACAAGTCCGGTAACTGAACACTAGCCACAGGAGACTAAACTGGATGCTCCATGGACTCTTCACCAAAAGATTCAATGTGCCATTTTTAACGAGGCATTTCAAATAAAGAGCTCAGACAATGTGAAGTAACATAATTCTCAGCTTTTTTGACACAAATATTCAATGTACTTTGAAAAGATACTTTACGTTTCAGTCCAAAGTTAATTCAAATCTTTTCTGAGATTGTATATGTTCAGTAGTAATTGTACGCCTCTCTGTCTTTCTCTGTTCCAGGGTTAGATGGTATGGAGTGCTCTCTTCCTGGGGACGGGCGGCAGGTGTCCCTCAGTGTGCTTTCTGAGGACAGTTTCCGGGAGTGTCAAGGATTGCTGACTCTCACTGATTATCTCATAGTAATTTTTTCTGGAATTTGTATTTCAGTGGCAGCCATTATTGCCAGTTTCTTTCTGGCCTCCACTATCCACTGTTTCCAGCGGCTCAAATCCAAAAGGACAGATGAAGAGGAGGCAGAGGACTAAGGGGACAGAATCATTGGACAGAATGGAGATTACGAATTACCCATAATGCACCACACAGTGGAAGCCAAGGGATTGGATAAAGAGGTGAAAAACCTTATTTCCATGACAAAAGAACCCTGAATTAGGCCCCTGTGTGACCAGGCTGAGGCTGCTAGAGCCGTCTCAAATCTCACAACCTTCATCCGTGATGCTTGAATGGAGCGTCACGTTTTTTATACTTGAACACCAATGATTGAATTGAGCCTTAAGACTAAAACTGTTCGTGACAATGCAGTGTCTCATGCCCCGTATTGAAAAGTGATCAGCATTATATTTTGACAACAAATAGCAGCAATGGTCATTTTATGGATATGTGTACATGATATTTTTGGTATTGTGTACATGAATCTTGCTCAGTTTTAGTACGGTTTAGCTACTTGCACTTTAAAGTACAGATGACATATTGCACACAATCCCAGTGAGCCATACTGTAAGCCATTTTTCATACAGTAAATCATGATGACACTTATCACCAAAGAATGAACATAAAATGAGCATACGTTGTGACATACAGAACATGTTTTTCATTTAAAAGTTTCAAAACACCAGTCAATTTGGTTTTATTATAAATATCATAAAATATGTTTGGTTATCCACGACTTCGTTAATGTCACGCATACTCTTAATACGCTTGCTGTAGATACAGATGGGTCGCAATTATATACTGTATATCAAGTACTCAATCACGGTTATTTTAAAGGCTAAATTAAAAGGGAAATTTTTGTCCTTCATTTTATGTCGATTTTGTCTCGTAACATTTTTTCCTTTTTTTACTTTATGTTATGACTAAATAAACATTGACGCCAAAGTGTTTAAAAATATGAATTATTATGCCTTAATCTTTTTCCCCACACATATTGTACCTGATTCCAAGTGGGTAGCTCTCTTTTAATACAATATTATATTATATTATATTATATTATATTATATTATATTATATTATATTATATTCAGTGTCGAGGGGTGACTAGTTACATGTCTGATGCCATAAAATTGAACTTTTCTAATCTTTATTTAAGGGAAGAAGGATTTTGAAAGTCTGACTGTAATCAGTGTAAACCTGTATGCTTTAAATGTTTTAAATGAGTTGAAATCAGTTGAAAACATTCATTTAGAAAATTTATTAAAAATCAATCAAATGGCATAAGTTACATTAATTTAATAAAGTAATTGAAAGAGTTACATTTAAAATGGGGCAATAACTTGGTCTGTAACCTACTGTATTACATTTCCAAAGTAACTCTTGCTACACTTATATCAATTCACTACACTTTTTGGTGCTCCAAAAATTATTACATTTGTGGCTGAACAAGAACACCGGTCCTAGTCTAGGCCATATTGCGACTAGATGAAGCGGTCCTGCTTTCTGCCACCATCTCGTGAAAATAACAGTAAGTTCCTGCAGGTGCAGCCAGTGACATGCTGTATCATTCCTTCTTTTCCTTTGACCCGGAAAGCCCTGCAAGCTCTCAAAGTGCAAAACAAACAATAGAGCAAATGTAGTGCCTTTATATAATCTCATTTTGCTTCTGCTGCACATAGAATTTAGTTTTTTAGGTTGATGCTGGAGGAGGTTTTTGTCTCGATGAAAGCTTTCAAAACTGAGCTTAATATATATATGCTGTGGTTGAGAGATATCCATGACTTAGCAACCGTGACGTCCGAGTTTTACTCAGGGTCATGAATTTAACAGACGCCAGATGAAAGCAAACCACAGAGAGGTATAGATTCCACAGACATCCCCGCAGATGGAGACGAAAGAGGATGGAAAGCACGCGATGCTTTTTTGTGCTCATTTTGCCTGCTCATTTTCTAGGCGAAAAGTTGAATGAGACGGAGGAAAAAATTTGGCAAAATGAGGCTACGATTCTTCGACGTTCAGATCTTGTTGCTATGGTTACGTGTCTGTGGGCCAGTTGCGTTGAATTCAGACACCGCTACGGAGGATGCTACCACCGAGTCTCCTCCTGTCCCTCGCAATTTCTCACTGACTTTTAACCTAGTTTCGTCTCCTTAAAATTTAAAATTGACTTGATTTATAGCATGCTCAACTGTTGTGAAACTAACATTCCTGCTTCTTCGCTTACTTAGATGGCCATTAGCTAGAAAATGAATTCGAATATTAAAAAATGAATCAAGATTTTATTAAAAGATTGTAACACTAAAACTTATTTCCTATTAATTTGATTTGAAAGATGATTGAGTGGCAGGGGGGTCAGATAAAGAAGAAGCTATATGTCTGGTATGAAGGTATGTGTCGAGGTCTGTATACTTGGACAGGGGCCAAGATTGTTTTACATTCAGGGCAAATGAAACCGATCCTTCAACTGTCCACTCATTATCCAGTGCTGGACTAAGACCTGAGAACGAAACCAAGATCCTTGAAAACAAGAGCAGCATGACCCTGCATCCTGATCCTCTTCACTGTTTCTGACACCGATGCTGGTTAGTTTACAGTGGTGAGTGTGATTACAGTAGCCTTTCAATAG